>NW_010562751.1:717-43424 GCF_000687285.1 Phaethon lepturus
CAGCAGACTTCCCTTGCCAAAACCCCTGCAGTATTTTCCAAAGGGGTTGTCATTGGGGCACAATGGACAGAAAAGGAAAATAAAAAAGGCTGGAAGAGAGAATATAAAAGTATGTGAACTATTATAAGAATAAGTAAGGCCTATATTGCAACTTGTCTTTGCCATTGGCCAGAGGTAACTGCAAAGGAATAGTATCGCACTGAGATAGTGAAGATCCAACTAAATGAAGCTCCTGCACTTGGGAAAGATTGCAGAAATAATAGAGAACAGCCAAACATAGCAATGATGTTTAATTCATTAAAGTGCTATGCACAGCTGGTTTGAAGTTCTCACTGTAGATATTAAAGGATTTACAGATGGTGTTGAAGTCCTAAACTTTTCTGTAAAGCGTGATTGTATCATAGTTCAATTTTTAATAAATAATGAACACATTATTATAGTTCTCTTAGTAGTCTGAAAAAAACAAACCTCTTTATAAACATGAGTTATGACAGTGTGCAACACATACTCTTTTAAAATATCTATCATTATCTATTTATCCTTCATATTTTCATAGATTTCAAGCTCTAAGAGGAGTTATCTTGTCATTTGATTACACAAACAAGTTTCATCCAAGTTATTCATGTTGAACCCAATAACTGTAGTTAAGTTAGTTTGTCAGCCTCAGAAGACACCGACTTTCAACCCAAGTTTCAGATCATGGAGAGGTAGGGATGCAAGATGCTCAGAAAACACAAGCAGATGTAGAAGGAAGTGGAAAAAACACCTATATACACTGAAAACTAAAGGCAGTTGTCAACTGCAGTTGGGATCAACTGGCAGTAACAGCATTAATTCAGAGATGGTTCTCTGATACTGTAATAAATCAAAGAGAATTTGATTCAGATTGATCTCTAAAACTCCTGCTTCACTCTGACTAGAGCCACATCATCTGACTTTCATGATCCAAGCTGCACATCAGGGGCAACGGTGTCTGGGAGGAACAGCACATGTGCATGTTATTGCATCCTGCAAACCACGTTAGGTATGAAATAGCAATGTTAAGACTGTAGCTGTTGCATAATTGAGCATATTTTACTGTTTTGTCTACAATTTTTGTTTAAGGTATTTGCTTTCTAATAGCTTAAAAGAAGGAATCCCAATTCTGCTTATTCTGTTTTCTTTGGTTACAACAGGAATAAGCAAAACAAGCAGATAGTTTCATTTCAGTTAGTAAATGACAGTGAAAAAATGTCTTTTTGCACAAAACACTAGGTAAGTCAGGGTATATATTTTTACCACTGTGTACTGAAGTGTTAATACTTTAGCGTTAAGCATGTGTTATTCCTATAGAATACAAGGGGAGAGTTAACCACTTTCATGTCTCATATAAACTACTACTTATCAACGAAACATGCTTACAATGCAATGAAAAAGATACGTTTTGTCCAGGATATCAACATGCAGTTGCTATGTTTGGTAACTTTGTCAAATTTCTATTATTAAACACTTGTCACTAGAGATATTTATGCTGCCAAAAAAAACATCTAGGAGGAAAAGTGTGGTCTAGAGATATTTTTTTTTCTTTCTTCTTATTCTAGGAGGAAGGGAAGGCTTTTTGTTCAATTCAATATAATTACACACCCACAGGTAAAAAATTATACTTGAGAGTCTTCATTCCAAAAATAGGGAATTTTAGAAATGTGTAGCAACTAAAACTAAATTTTAGAGTGGAATTCTCAACGTAACTTCAACTAGAGCTGTCATTAGTGTGCTGGTTATCATACCACATTACCAGAGATACTCCAATTATCTCTCTTGAATGAATGTCTCTAAACCAGCTAGGTATAACTCAGACACATTTCTAGTGAGCCATAGGCAAATCTCATTAGTCTCTAATACTGGTAGAGATAATGAGTAGCCCAGATTCATGCAGCATATTGCCTTGCACAAAATGTTTTATTTTGGGCCATAATGTGACTAGACATAAATCAGAAGTGTATGAATGCACAGAGGCCCATTTTTGGATTTGCACCTTTCTTCTAACAAGTATTAAAAACAATTCTGAATTGTAAGTGCCATTATTTTAATGCAAAGTGCACATTTACAGCAGAGGAGCTGACATAGTTAATGTAAACAAAATTTATACTGCAAAAAAAGCCAAACTTTTCAAAAGGACTGACTAAATATAATTAAATAAGCTATGTTGCTTTTCAGAAGTTATCTGACTTTAAGTGCAAATAACAACACACCAGAGAACGCAGGTTGTTTCTTAACATATCCTGCTGACTAAGAATTGTGGCAGAAGAAAGGATAACTGTTTTATCAGAATAGTGAGATTTTCCTCCCTCCTTCCACAATTTATCTTCAAAAAAGTCTCCTGCCGTTATCAGTTTGCGAGAATCAGAAAGCATATGAAAATCCCCTAGCCTTCAGTTTATCCTGGTCCTGATATTGCTCATCCAGTATCATGGATTAAAACGGACAGACCGAATCACTGTTCTTAGGTTGTCTGATTAAAGGTGAATCCCCAAAACCGCAAAGGCCCTGGTGAGGATCGGAGGAGCAATTTCAGGTGCAGCAACCTGAGTGACCAAACCATTGAAAAGGGGCTCATGAGATCGTCTGTCCCCCCAGGCCACCAGAGAGAGCTGCCATACCCTGAGCCCGGGTGTGAAACCTGCCAAGATGAGCCAACGAATGAAACTGTCCCCTGAGCGTCACGCAAGCTGAAGGGGAGGTTGCCTACAAGGGTCGGACTTGTTATGGGGTGCAGGGAGGAGATGACTTGGGGGGACTGTGTAGAACTTTGTTTGCGATGTTTTAAGGAGTTACGGGAATGTGTGAAAAACTATGGGGTATTCAGGGAAAGGAGCAAAGGTGGGGAAACAGAGGGGTCAAAGTGGACCGGGGAGGAAGAAGCATGGGACAATAGAGGGTTGTCTGAGTGTGGAGACTTAGCTGATCAGTGCGGTCATCTCACTGAGCCCTGTGTTTGATCTCTGCAGTTTAAGCTATATTCTTCTGAAATCCTATTTCTATCTACCCTCTTTGTGGGTGTACTCTATTCTGAGTGTGCGTGTGCGATCACTAGTGAGTTTCCAGCCCAGAGATGATGAGCAGCATAAGAAACTTGAGGACCTGCAGAGAGAGTGAGTGAGACCCTTGACCCTCAGGGGTTTGTGGGTGCAGGTATCGTGAGTTGGACCAGCTCTGGGGCCAGTCGCTGTGCAGGTGTCTGGGAGAGCCCCACATTGCCTGCGCACGTACCTCACTAATGGGCTTCGATCCTGAGCAGCCCATGGGCCATCCGTGCCATTCACATTCCTGTGAGCACCAGTGGAAGTGCTGTGGGGGTGTGTGTGCGCACCCAAGTGCATGCCTACGGGACATCAACGCTTGGCCTTGTGCTGGCTGGACTTGAGGACAGGGAGTCACAACATCCTCCCACCTATTGGGCTAATACTAGACAAATCCATCTGGGTCCTGCTGCCGTTCAGATGTGACCGCCTCTAACACTGTAAACAGGCAGATTGTATTTTGTGCAAGAGAAATCCTGTCCAACGTTTTCACTTTGTTTTGTTTATGATAGGGTCACATGGAGGTCGGCAGGACCTGAAGCTGTCCACACTGAATACCAGAACTGTGAGGAAAAAAAGGAGATAAAGCCTGTGTAGCTACTTCAGGACAGGGGAAGAAGGGGAGGAAAAAACCTGAGTAGAAATAGATTTTCCTATTCTCAGTTCTAATATAAACATTCTTATGGACTCTTTTCTTCTGTATTTTCCCACATTTATTTCTCCTGCTATATCCTATCAAGAGTGGCCCTTGAAGTTTATGTATTAATGTGTCGTTGAGAACTTCACAGGCATTTTTACACAGGAGAGTTATTAATTCATATAATTCCTATGAGAAAGTAAGCATTTTGAACACTCTGTAAATACAGAGGCATTACTTTTTGTTTCCTTTACCAAAAAAAAACCCCTACAAAGAAACACATCTGAAAAGGCCTCTTCCATAGACAAAACAGACACCGGAGAAGCCTGCAGATGAGGAAGGGGTAGAAACTGAAGATGAGGCAGGGTGGAAACTGCTATGAAAATCGGAGCGCTGGGGGGTCTGGACAAACTAAGGACAAGGACATTGCATTCAGGAAAGTGGAAAACAGAAGAGACTTTAAACATGCCAGAATTGAAAAGCAGAAATAGGTGGCAAATAAACGGTAACATCATCTCCAAAGCCACTCACAGATTTGAAGTTTTTGTGATTTTAAGTTATTCACTGCAATGTGTAGATAAGCAAATAAGCAGCCAACCTGATGCAGAGCACCAACAATTTTTCGTGCTTCTTGGTAGACTGTCTCAGCTGTCCAGTGGCCGTTGATCTTTTTGAGGGCTCTGGCCAGGCGATTGTGCTCTCTCAGCCACAGCGTGTGCATAGCTGCCAGAGACGTGACCTCACTGGATCGGCTGTCCCCGGCCATGAAGCATTCAATTCTCTCATCTCTACTTGCGTTGGAGTCCTGTGCACAAGGTGATGGGATCCAGTCTGTAAAAGGTAGATATTCCCGGTGGTTATCATGATATTTCATGTTTACTCTAAGAAGGCCTTCTTCACTTGTTAAATTCCTCAGCTTGTTTTCAGTGGCAGGGGTACTGCCATAGACGGTAGAAGCATCAAGGAAAGAGGTTAAGCCATTGATTTGTTGTCTTGGATTTAGTGCTGATAGGTTTCCAAAGAGAATACCATGATCACCAGTGCCGCATGCAGGAGATGAGCGGTAGAAGGGCAGGCAATCCAAACTTGCAGCTAATGTATCATTGGTGGTCAACTGCATAAAAAAAAAAGGGGGTATTTTCTGAGATGAAGGCAACAGTTGTGGCTATTGAATTAAGGCTTGTGTAAATATTTCCATCCTCTGTCTCAGTTTTCAGGTGTTCAGTTCTCATCTACTGGAATGACATATTCTAAGCCTATAGAGATTGCTTTGCTTACCATCAGATTTAAGCAGAAAGATTATTCAACCATTTTAAAGCAAAGACGGAAATAAACCCCAAAACCTTTACTCTGTCATAAGAGCGAGCTGATGATGTAACCTCTTTTGCATAGTTCTACACCTAAATTAGTCTGCTTCACAATCAAAATTAATCACAAAATGTATGACAGTGAAAAGACATGAACATCTGGTGAAATTATGTTCCACTAAACACCAAGTGAAACAGCAAGTTTACACGTATACGTGAAAATGTAATGAAGAGTTTCAATGTCTGCAGCAGCACGCTATAAAAGCTTTGTTTCTATACTTAATTTTAATCCATTTTCCTAACTAAAAAAAGCATCTGTAATTACTCACTTTCTGCTTTCTGCCAGTCCCCCGCAACCCTTCTCCCACATTATTTTACAGCGACGGGGTGTCTTACAAGTATTGAATCCTAACTGTCTTTGTAAAAAGCAAAGGCTGCACATATCCCTTGCCAAATGAAAGACTTCCCAGTCCTTTGTCGGTTTGACCCACCCACAGTCGAGAGACCCAGGTCAAATGGTGATCCAGCATTTATGTGCTAGTCAGCATGGAAATAGTCTGAACCTGCCTGTTGCTCGCTCAGCTATTCCAAATATCGGTAAAGGGCTTGAGAGAGCCATGTGGCAATTATCAAATGACATCTTGGGGTACAGGTAAGAGTATTAGGAGATAATAAGCTAGAAGTTTTGTCACCGGAGAGCACTGAAAATGGTATGTAAATAACTTAACAGATGTGGGGAGGGCAGCTGAGATGTTGGAGGAGGAGAGAAAGGAAGAGAGGTTTTATTCGCATTGTAGGATATCCCAGAGCATCAATTCTATTTCAAAGAACAGAGTTCACCACTAAACCAAAAAGTTCCATGTTTCAAAATTACTGAAATTTCTCTGTGTTGTCTAATGAAGATTTGGCTTTACCAACTCTCTTTTTCTGAAAAACACATTATTTCCAAATTCTAACAGCACTGCATCATGCACCAACAATGAGCCATAACAGCCTGTCTGTTCCAAGAGTTTAAAAAAGATTAACCTCAATTAAAAAAGTTATCATAATCATGGAGTCTGAGTTTCAGGAAATATAAATCTAGGGTTTTCTTATCAATTAATCAACATGAAGTAGGTAGAGGTAACACTTAATAAAGCTGTAGAAATATACCAGAAAAAATAATCTTTCAAAATTTGACTAGGAGAAAATAAGTGTTTTGTACAAACACCTGAGCTAACCCTTCTTGTTTGCATCCTGTCTGATTGCTTTTCATTTTTCAAAACTCTCTGGCAGAAGACAGTGAATACTGCAGATGTTATGTAAAAAGATGTAATTTCTTCTTCATTCTTCTAATAATATAGAGGTCAGTCTGTGAAGGTAGAATAGTCATTTAATTGGGGGTAAAAGTAACAGAGCAACTTCAGAATGGAATTCAATAGCTGCATATAACAACATAGTTACTTCATTTATTATACAAAGTAAAATTTTCTTACTACTGAAAACCCATGTCAGTAGGGATTGATACCAATAAAACATTTAATTTAAGAAAGGGTTTTGTTTCTTTTTCAAGTTTTTCTTAGTAAAGAAATTCTACAAATATTTTTTCAATACCTAGGTTTTAGCAAATCAAAGTAGGTTAATTTTGAAGGAAATCTGTAATTTCTTTTCCTTTTTCTTTCTTTCACTGGTTGCTGAAATCTGTGATTTCTCTGCCTTGGGTTTTCTATTTAGTATTTGTCTCTATTGTTAAGTCTTTTGTTATTAGTGTGGCTTTTTTTTCCCTTTAGCTGGTAATGCAAGCAGGAAGTTCACCTCATACTACAAATACCTGAACTTGACAGCCACAGCATTGCATGTGTTTGAATGCCTCTAGTTATCAGGAAAACCTGGAAGAATTCAAGTATCATTGGGAAAAAAATGTATGAGAGGCCTTTAAGCTGTTAAACAGCAAGGCTCAGAACAAAACATATCAACAGTGAATGAAGTTCACACTGAATAATCTTTAGTTAACTGCCTCTGCAATTTCAATTCAAACCGTTCTGTGCCCCAGTGGAGAAAAACAGCAGTAATGAACATTAAGGGACTGGGAGAACTGCATAATGCAGTCCTTTCCCTTTTCATGACATAGGCTGTGTGCAAATGAGAGGTTCCTTAAGTTATTATTCAAATGACATAAAAAATAATCTGAGGAAAATAAAAGACCCTTTTCTGCTGAAATGGATACAGAATCACTTTTTTCCCCAAAACTAATGAATAATATTCATATAAATTTTTCCTTTCCTTTGCATAATTCTAGAAGAAAAAACCTCTCAACAAAACCCTCTCTGGCCACAATAGTTTTTCCTAGTATAGCTGCTCATTGATTTAAACTCTTATTATATATGCATGGTCAAACCTGTTTATGGTGAAATTCTTTTATGTGTAGGAAAATGAAAGGCACTAATTGTCTCAGTGTAGCACAATGCCTAAACTGTTACTTCAGTTGAAGTCTTTTTTATTGTGAATTTGTTCTGTGAGAAATGACCTTGTAAAAGGATTTTTGCTGTAGACTTAAAAGCAAACCTAGCTTATGGTCTATGAAAGTGTGCCAATAGGGAAAACATGAATGTTTATTCGTGTACATGAAACTCGGAGAGCAATCCATGACCCCATCTGACAGTGAACTGCTCCCTCTGAAATACAGAAGAAAAAGGCAGGCGCTTGCTTTTCTGGTTGTTGAGCGTGCACAGACTGATCCATTTGTAGTTGAGACAGTAACCTGTCATGTTACATGTCACCTTTTGCAAATCACCTCACTTCTCTGTGCCTCTGTTTCTTTTCCAACTTTTTGTATCTGAACTGTCTGAAAACTTTTCAGGATTGTATCTTACTACGTGTATGTGCCATGTGTAACTTATTGTCAGCAACGTAATTAATATGGCGTAAAGTCAGTAGCTCTCCTATGAAAGTCTTTCTAATGCCTCATCACGTCTCAGCCCTAACCTGAAATAATCATCTGAGGAATGACAGGTTATCTCCACAACCCTGTTAGATGTGTCAGGCTGCTGTAAAAGAAGTATAAACTAATGCTAGTGGTGTTTTTTTTTTTTTTTTTCATGTTATGGGATCTTGAAAAAATACAGAAAAAGAATGTTAAGGCTCTACCAGAAGCTACAAGCTCGATGTGAGAATCACTGTGAAACTCTATAGCCTTTATTGTGAAAATGTCCAGAACAGAAAATCGTAACGGTTCCTGCTAGCCTACGAATCACTTACCTACATTTGTTATTAATATTAACGTACTACCACAGTTTTCAATCCTTCACTGACTTGCCCTGACTGAGAACATTTTCCAGACAGCTTCCCTAACCTCACAGTCAGGAGCTTCCTCCCCCGGTGAAATCCCCGGAGAGGACGTGCAGCTGGAAGCATTGTTGTCCTTTTCCGTGGGTGGGTTCTCCCTTGGGTGCCGCTGTTCTTGGAACACAGCAAGACTGCAAACTGCATCCTCCGTGTTTGTTGGGTAATATGCTATTGGTTTCACTGTCTTTGGAAACCAGCCACAGTTTCTTCATAGAAAATGTGAACATATAAAGTTAACTGGGGCAGTTTTCCCAATATTTAATGGGTGGACATTAGCTTTAGTTAAGATTTCAGGAAGAAGATCTTTCTGGGGGTAAGAGCATTTTGTTTCAGTGTTCAGAAAATAGTCCCTCTGGTCACACTAATAACTACAACCCCCCTCCGTTTTCTTTTAAAAAACCAGTGTCTATTCTTTGCCTTTGACCGAAACAGTCACAAAATACTAGACATATAATAAAAGCAAAAGTACAACCCTCTTCATAACTGTCTCTCTAAACTGTGAATTACAGAATAATAACAAAATGGAGCTGAAAAATTCATGGGACTGTGATCATGTAATGAATCTACAAGTTGGGAAACTTATCTAATACTTACAGGGTTGTGCCTGAATTTCTTTGTATGTTCCCCTGCCTTGTCCATTCTGAGTATCAGGGACTAAATCCCAACAGTATCCATGGATATGCCTTGACCCCATTCCCCTGCTAGGCTACACTGCTGAGCAGGAGCAGCTCCTAGGCTACATTCAGTGCTAGATTTAGTACAGGCACATGTAACTTGCCGTCGAGTGTGCGTCCTTGAAACACGGTCTGTGATGAATCTCTGCACAGCTCCGAGGTAGAAATCTGAAATATGTCCCTTGTTTAGAGCACTGAAGGATGCACTTGTGGGTCTATGCCATGGTAATCTGTGCAGCTTCTTTCTCTCTGCACTGTAATGCTGCTTTCACATGAATAATGTCAGCCTTGGAGTCGTTTTTTGAAGGTCCCTTAAATTGCCTCTTTTTTAAGCAGATGGCATTTCTAGGCTTGAACTAGTCAGGGTGCAGTGATTAGACTTCTGTGGTCCCTGTGATCCACATTTGATTCAAGTTATGGGCAACAGTATGAGTCTGTTCTCAATTTAAAAATCTATTTAGTAATAAAAAAAAGTGTGCGTTTTGCACTTAAAGATCAACACTAATTGTGCCGTTTCAAAGATTATGTCATACACACAAAACATGAGCTTTTGAAGACTTTCGCGGTTTTATATCTACAGCAAACTGACTTTTTAAAAATGAGAGTCTATACATAGACACATTATGTCATGTGGTGGAGATGCACTCCACCTCCTTCATCACGTCATGTGAAGCACTGCTGGTCTGGGACTGGACTTGTGCCCCAGCCTTTCCTAATAAGACTTTGGGAATGGGAACATTTCTAAGGCTATTACTTAACAGCATAAACAGAATAAATAATTTCTTGTCTCAGATAGAAATTTGAGACACAGTAAACTAGAATTTTTGTCAGAACTATGGAAGACTCGCTGTAATTAGGGCTGTTGTGACTAAACCAGGTTAGCCACTTAGTGTCCTGAGAATGTGATTCTTTAAGAAGCCTGTGCTCTTTCTGAATGCTCTCAAGCTTGTTTGCAAGCTTTCAAAAGTCCATATCTCCTGCGTGAGAGTGACTAGATCTACCTGCCTGTGGTAAAATTGCAGGCAGTCATTAATTTCACTTAGCCCTCCCTGTGTTTTAGATTCTCTCACCAAATGGAAGATGAGCCATCTTTCAACACAGGACCTGATTCGCTTCCCATTACTGTTAGCTGAATATTTTCCTTTATGTTTAATGGATGTGGAATGAGGCACTTAAGGCAAAAGGAGACTGTGGCATCATTATCAGTTATGGTTTGTTGAGGGGAGAAGAGTTTTCTATTCTGATGGAACTTATTCCCTACGTTGGCTTCAGTGCACAGAGAAGCTGGTCAGTAATCAAGTAATTTAGGTTGCTCTGGACAGAGATGGAGGCATCAGTCCAAGGGCTGTAATAAGTGGCATGAGGAGAAGGAAAGGATGAGAGAAACAAAAAAAGTGGTTTGACTTTGCTATTTAATTTTTTGAATGAAAGAATGACTCTACTTTTAAATTAATCAGACAAGAATACAGGATCCTATATTTATACTACCTTATGTTTCTTCTAACCCTCTAACAAGCTTTGAATTCGAGTTTTCCATCTACTCAAAGCAAAGAGGTGACGTATGTAGAGGTTTCAGCAACTCCCTGAAAATCATTTTGTACATAACTCTGAAAAGATAGCTCTCTTCAACAGTTTGCATTAATCGCTGGAAATATCTTTGCTTTCACTGAGTAAAGTTTAAAATCCTTCCACTTTATCTGGCTGGCAATTTAAAAACAGAATTATTTATGACTACATCCTTATTTTCCCCAATAGACCTCAAAACCTTGAAGCATGAAAACAATAACATTTGGGGGGACTAATAAGGTTTCTCTGCAACGTAAATCTGAGAGGTAGAAATATTTTATATTTATGCTAAGTATCTTAGCTATGGTATGTTATCTCTACAAAAGATTTTAAATATATGCCTCTTTCATTTAATAGTTGCATTTAGTTTCAATTTTTTTATCACTGCTCAAATATTTCTGGATGATCTATCAGTTTTCTTTATAATTATTTCAGTGTATGTTTATCACTAATGTGCTTTATTTTACTGACCTGTTTAGAGCCTGGAATTTCTCTTGAAGAAATTAATTTAAAATCTTACCTTTATTGGAAAACATGGATTTTGTTTTTCACATGTCATCTGGCACTCCATTCCAGTTAGGAAGGTGGTTCTACTTGTGCTCTGGGGTGTGAATGCAATGTCGTGGTCTATGTACTGTCCCCACACCATAATAATATCAGAATATAGGTTGTCTTCAGTAACAGCTTCATTAGATGTGTGAATAATTTTTCTTGTCACTTCACGAACCTGGAAGAGAACTGATTTACTTTGAGTACCAAGTAGTATTTACTTCTCATAAATTGATAAAACACTAAAAAGCAGGGGGAACGGTGATCATAGAATCATAGAATCAAAGATTAGTTTGGGTAGGAAGGGACCTTTAAAGGTCATCTAGTCCAAAGCCCCTTTGGGATATCTTCAACTAGATCAGGTTTCTCACAGCCCCATCCAACCTGACCTGGAATGTTGCCAGGGATGGGGCATCCACCAACTCTCTGGGCAACCTGGGAAAGTGTTTCACCACCCTCATGGTGAAAAATTTCTTCCTTATATCTAGTCTTAATTTATGCTCTTGTAGTTCAAAACCATTACCCCTTGTCCTATCGCAAGAGGTCCTGCTAAAAAGTCTGTCCCCATCTTTCTTACAAGCTCCCTTGAAGTACCAGAACGCTGCAAGAAGGTCTCCCCGAAGCCTTCTCTTCTTCAGGCTGAACAACCCCATCTCTCTCAGCCTGTCCTCACAGCAGAGCTGTTCCTTCCCTCTGATCATTGTTGTGGCCCTCCTCTGGACCCGCTCCAACAGGTCCATGTCTTTCCTGTGCTGAGGGCTCCAGAGCTGGCAGGAGGACTCCAGGTGGGGTCTCACCAGAGCGGAGTAGAGAGGCTAAACTAAAAAGTTAATTTTTTTCCCTTACAGTACTTTATGTTGTGGAGTATTTTTAACAGTTTACTTAAAAACAAAACCAAACAAAAACCACAATAACAAAAAATCCAACCTCTGATGGACTCCTATGTCTGTTCAGGAGCTGAGATACTCATGCCACAGGCAGATTAAAAGATATTTCAGCTGAATTTTTCTATGTATTTCCCAAATGAGCAGTGTATCTTTGATCTGTTCTTTCCCACAGAATTTTGAAAACCACACTTTTCTTTTAGACTGTCTAAAAGTTTTCTTTCTATTTATTCTGTTTTCTTCTCCTTTAACAAATGGATTCTGTTTGCTGGGCAACCTCAAGTCACTGTGGATACACAGAGGCTCTGGGCAGCTCCATACATATATGGAGCAGCTTATGCAGCCCAGGAGACAAGCTGTATTGCAAATACATAGTAGTTTAAAGCTCTTCTTCATTTTCCCAGGCAGGGAGAAGACAAAACGTGTTTTTGACATGCTTCTGTGAAAGCTGCATAGAGATACAGTTGCTTTGAGAGGAGACATATATGCTACATGTCCAGCCTATACTAATAACCAAGTACATTAGAGCAAAATCAGCAGTCAGTTTATGATGATTAATGTACCATTATTATTCACAGATTCCTTCCTCATGCTGTAAAATATTCCCTCGCATACAGCAGCTGCCTTAGAAGCCAAGCAATTGAAAGGGCAAGATATAAAATAGAGTCACAGAGTCTGTAATAAATATAAGGGCTATATAATGATTGTATAAGGCAGGTGCAGTTAAATAGAATTGGTAAGGACAGGAGGCAACATGGGTCTTGTTAGGAACATCAAGCTTTATATTGAAATAGCCAAGAGGAGAGATACTTAGAGCTCATCAGGAATACAAGTCTTTATATCAGTATTTTAATAGCTTTGGTGGCCACAAAGCACAAACTTTTTTCTTGCCATTAGTAGGATTTTCTTATTACTGTTAACTTGCACAGCTATGCTTGTGTTCTAATATTGCTTTATAGTAATCCTTACACTTATCCCTCACCTTCACATAATTTGCATGTTGCTTTTTAAAGAATATAGTTGGATAGCTAAAGGTACAAAAGAAGACAATTATGTAAATGAGGAAAACCATCTATGGCACTAGTTTTATCCTATCTTACTTCAAAATAAAGCAGAGAACCTTCCTCATGAGCATATATGATCAGATTTGGTGTAATCATGTAGTTTTGTTTTAGGGTGTTTTACTTCACAAGCATGTACACTAATGAATGTAGAAAAAAACAGTTTGTACCATCTACTGGAAATTTACCTGTGTAAATGTCAGGTTTTCGTCTTCAAGCGTTAAATTGTGCAGCTTAGAGACAATGTTATTTAATTAATAACATGAGTTACAGGTGACATTAACACTAAATTCTCTTGCTCATCCTTATTAAACACACAGTGGTTAAAATAGCCAGATTGTGAGTCCATTAAAAGTCAGGTTTCCAAGCAATGATGACAAAACAGAAATAGTAAATCCAGCCCAAATCATTGCATACTGCACTGGGGAATTTTTCACTCAGTCCTCTATGCAAATATTTTGTGTTCAAACTTCCCTCTACAGTAGCTCTGCTATTTTTTAATGATATGAGCTGCTAAAGCCCATAAATATTGCAATGCCTTCCTAGTTCAGGAACTTGGGCTAGCTAAAAAATGAAGTTATGATTTGACAGTAATACTTACTTAGTTAAAGTATGCTAACCTAGGAGAAATGGTATCCATGCTTACACACATAACCATGATAGCGCATCTATGGGCTTTATATTTATTTAGTTAACACCCAACCCTGTTTACCCTCTCTTCCTCCCCTGAATAAAGGCATTATTATTGAAACAGAGAATCATACAATCCCTGGAAAGTCTAGGCTGGAAGGAAACTCTGGAGACCACATGGTTCAGCTTCTGTTGAAAGCAGGGATTAGGTTATTCAGAGCCCCATCAAGCCAGGTCCTGGGTATTTCCCTCGAGGGATATTCCAGCAGTTGTCTAGGCAGACCATTGCAGCATTTAGTTGTTCTCACAACATATTCTTTTTCTTGTATCAAGACAAAATTTCCCCTGGAGCAACTCGTGATCATTGCCTCTTTCATTCCCTGTCAGTGTCAACCCTTGTGAAGACTTCCCTCATCCCTGTAATGGCCTTTTCAGCATGGGAGGGCTGTGGTTATGTCCACCATTCACCACCTTGTCTCTAGGCTAAGCAATCATCACCCTGGGTCTGCTGGCTGCCCTGCGCCTGGTGGGAGCCAGGCCAGGCACACGGTTGGCTCAGGGCCTGCCTGCTCTCCACCAAGGTCCTTTTCGGCAGAGTTGTCCCCCAGGCAGTCAGTGCCCCCCTGCACTGCTCCTTGGCCTTACCCCAGCCCAGGCGCAGGGAACCTCTCACAATCTGGCTGACTGAACTTATGCTTTAGCAAAGCTAGCAGCTCCTTAACTGAACTCAACGGCTCCTTCGCTATTTGATTTACGGATGCAAATGGAGGTCTGTGGTGGCAAGTATGGTTACAGCCCAGTGTAGGCGTTTCAGGTGATCTTGTGGTGCACTTTCTAACCAAGGGTAGCTGGACTCCATTGTATAGGACGCTGGGATCCCATCCTCGAGGTTGGTTGAGTCCATCTTCATAGGCTGGTGGAAGCCACCTTGCCAAGGCAGTGTTGGATGCTCCCCACCTAGGATGTTCCCTGGGAAAAGAAAAAAGCAAAACCCAAAAAACCAATATCAGCAAAACAAAAAAATCCTGCACCTCTGAATATATTATGAATATAAAAGATTTATATATTTGCTAATAAATTTCTAATATTTTTATAAAATAATCTGAATATAAAATAATCATCAACCACAGAGCAATATTACATTGCAGTAAGATGTTCAAGTAATGAACTTTGAAAAGGCATCAGATACTGGTTTTCATGTATGCCAACACCAGTTGGACTCAAAAGGAAAATAAAGAAAAATTAAATCATTAATGAAATATTACTATCTTATTTGTGTTTATAATGTAAGTTGGTTACCTTTTGACATCTTTGGAATACTTGCCCCAGTGGTGATTTCCTACGAGTGTCCTCATTCCCCATAAATTCAGATACACTCTTAAGTGCCTTTGCTGGCATCTTTTAAAAGATGTTTGTTTAGAGAAATTAGTTAGGAAATCAAGATTTAGGAAAATATAAAGAAATACCTAGAATATATATAAAGAAACCCTAGAATACAGTTGAAGAAAGTTTAAAAGAATAATGGATACTAGTCATACAGAAGTAATCGTTTAGCAAGACCCAAGGAGAAAGGAATGAGGAAAGGAGAACGATGGATGAAGTTGCTGAATTCAGTGGCAGTGATCCCTCTGGTTGCATCCATACTAATTACTTGGGTAGAGCTTTGGGAGGGCCTGTACATAAGCCCAAGCACTGGTATGCATGTAACTGTGCTTTTAAGTAGCTAACGCTAACTCCAGTGTGGTTTTGGCTCACGCCAGCTAGCATTGCTCTGAATGACTCCTGGCTGGGCACACCTTGGGATTAGTGCATGCCAGTTTGCCATCCTGCAGCCAACATGCTACATTTTTCCTAAGAGAATATTTTTATGGGTTTTTTGTTTGTTTGTTTTTTTAACATCACCTGTTCAATATATTTCATAATTGTTACAATATAGAGACATAAAAAGAAGAAATAAAATTTTTGCAATGTAGCCAGTTGACCAAAATTGTAAAGTAAGCCACAAAGAACCAGACATGTTCCCAGACAGTTAGTAGAACTACATGGTGTTAAAACATACATTTATATGTCCATTGGGACTCTAAAGAGGGAACAATTATTTTATTAATACTTCATTGATCTCCGGCACACTGAAGTGGCTCAATTTGCCAAGCTATATGGTACAGTAATATACTTAATTATCCACAATAATTCACACTTGAAGGTTGAAGTATGCTTTAATAAAGCATTCAAATTAGTTACAGTTGATTTGCCTTTATTGAAATTGCATAAAATACTGCACATAGTGTAGTGCTATTTCACTCAATTAAAAATAATGAAATGTTAATTTAACTGCTTAACAAGTGATTTTTCTCCTGATTGCTTTTATATTTCAGCAGATCACTGGAATGCTACTTTAGTAAAACCCTTCTCACATGTCTTTTTACTATTACATTAAACATGTTAATGTCTTGGAATCATGCTTGAGTTAAAAAGGTTTTTATCCAGGGCAGCTGAAATAATGAGATTTTGGTACTATACAGCTTTATAGAGCAGTCAAATTTGATTACTATACATTCTGTTTATGGGAAGTGGGACTTTTCATTCACTTGTGAAATACTGAAATTGCACATTTTAGATTTTGTTTTGGCTCTCTTAGAAGGAACCTGGGGTTTTAAGATGCAGTTCACTATGCAGATTTATGGTTTTTCAATATTATTTTAATGTCCTGCCTGGTTTCAGGTAGAAAGAATGAATGCCATATGGCAATTTAATAATTGGATTTTGTCATGTTTTACATCACTCTGCACTACCATGGACATAACTTCTGGCAAACATGGAAAACTTCTGAAACATAAACCTGCCACTAAACTGAACACTTAGCTTGTGTGGAAGTGAAGCAGCTATCCTTTAGGAAGCATCTCAATTCCTTCTTATAGTCAATGGATTCAGTAGGAACTGCTCATTCTTTCCACCCTGTGAGCCATATGCATACCCCTAACTCTGACGGTATTAGAGCTTCACACTAAGCACCAGGTCCTTACCTGATTAAATGGTTAATGACACAGCAATGAAATAGAAATGCTGTAGATAAAATTCCACCCAGCTGGCCAAATATGAGCCATAGAAAATGTAATCTAGTCATCTAGCACCTGTCCATCAAGCCAGACAGACAGATAACTCCTGGTGCCATCCTGTCATCCCAATCCTCTCTCACTGTTAGGAACAGCCAAAGCTGCAGCCTTGCAGTAGACGTATAACTACCTCAGAAAGCTAAGATTAGGTGAGGTTAATTGGACTGTGGGGTTATATTTCTTTAGTTCCTGTAATTCCTTCACCTTTGAATCCCTCTCATTGCACTATACACTAAAATCTACACAGACCAATGCTAGTTAGTCGGGAAAAAAATGGGAAAAAAAGCGCAGCTATTTAGATGTGCGTCTCCTTATTCGTCATTTAAAAATAATGTTGTAAATTTATTTTGCTTATTATCCACACATATGTCTTCAGACAGAAAGAAAAGTAAGATCTGTCGATATGTGTTACTGGTAAATGTAGATAATGACACTGATGGGAATGTCTGATGGCATGTTGATAATCTCTGTAGAAGGTCATGTTTATACTCTTCTGTTATGTCTTTGTTCTAGGAAGTTCACATTAAAACAGAATAATCTCAGTGTCGTGGAATAAATACTTTGTAATCTATCTGATTTGTTCCAAATATGCAAATTGATTGGGTAAAACATCTGTAAAGAAATTCCATGTTCACTTTTAAATCTAAATAGATTTTTCTTATAGGTAAACAATTAATTCTGCTGTTAATTTTGTTTTTAAATTTCACCTATGAAATGCAGCATTTACTGATCTACAGCACAGCTGCACATTCCTACTGGGTGACTAAAATTACAGATAGGTCCTAATATATTTTCTGCTTGAAAGTGACAGCTGTAAAGCAAGGAACAGTACGGACTGGGTCTTTGTTTAATTTTTGAAATCTTTAAAGCCGGCTTATGTTGTAGAATATGCTGTTTACATTATAGTATAATGGGCTTTTTAAGCTGATGCATTTCAGTAAACCTTGAGGTATTTCAAGGGGCTCACAAAGTTTCAGACTAAGATCTGACCTGCTGGTTTCAAAGTCTTTGTTTTTCTGCTGCCTTGCACCTTTTACAGATGTTTAGAGCAAAGAGGAAATGGCCTCAAGTTGCACCAGGGGAGGTTTAGGTTGGATATTAGGAAAAATTTCTTCACTGAGAGAGTGGTCAGGCATTGGAACAGGCTGCCCAGGGAGGTGGTGGAGTCACCATCTCTGGAAGTGTTCAAGAAACGGTTTAGGGGACATGGTGGCACTGGATTAATGGTTGGACTTGATGATCTTGAAGGTCCTTTCCAACCTTAGTGATTCTGTGATTCTGTGATTCTGTGAGTCTAAAAGACCACCAAATATGAGTGATGGATTTAGACACTGATTTGGTGCAAGCAAAAAACTATCCAAAGTAGAACACAGAGACTACAGACTAACCAGATACATATTTACTCCACCCAGCTTTGGAAACCAGCTTGAAATGCCTATACACATCCTAGTATTACCAGAGTCACTGAAGAGAAAAAGATGTTTTACCTTACCCAGAGCAGAGTGTGTTTCTCTCCCTCTCTGGAGAGAAAGACTACAGCAGCCATGTCTGCAAATTAGAAGCTTCAGCTATGTGCCTATGTTCAGCTGCATGAATCGTGGCCAAAGTATTCAAGCCCTGATGGAGTTGTCAGTGCAAATATTATACTAGCTGTTAGTTCAAATTCCAAGCAACTCTGCAAGTGCCTGGGGGAAATCATGGATATCCACATAGTTAGATTTGTAACATCGATGCATATCAGGTTGTGTCCTTTCAACAAAGAGCCTATCAGGCATGTTCCTTGCAAATGACTTGTGATGTAGCAAAACAGGTTAGTCTCATAAAAACAGACTGATTGAATAATAAAATTGCAGAATTTTACTGCTGTTCGTTCACCGCGTTGCAGAGTGCCTTAACCTGTGTAATGCTAATGGCCTTCCATTTACAGCTCTGTAGCCCTTCACTTGCAACTTTACAGTCTGCCTTTCAGTTTGTGACCTTGTGCCTAAGTATCCAAAGGCTGCCGAGTATAAATATCATTTACCCTTGTACTCAAAAGGGCTCTCATTCTCGGTTTTACACTTTCATTGCATTGGAGGATTCTGAAAATATAGCTACATCTGTTATGTTGGGTTTTGGGTGAAACAATTACCACATTTATTAGGTAACAAGTAGATAATAGTAGTAAATAATAGTTGTTCAGGTAGCCAATAAGCATGTATTTATATAAATAGGTATATAAAAATAAATGTATTGCCCAGAATTTTCAGTGCTTGCTGAATGTTAAGGTTGTGGGAAAACACAAAAATGAGAATCTAGTTTATTTTCTTTTGCTCCTGGTGAAGTAATTATATTACCCTGCTCAGTATCATTATATCTAATTCAATCAAAAATGAATGCTCGGTTAGAATTCAGTCTATTTAATTTATACAGAAAAAGGCATCTACTGAATCAGTCCTCCCTAAATTTAAAGTTCATTACATAATCTTAGAAGCCTTCATAAGGAGAGCCTGTCTGCAAAAATTAACGTAACAAAGTTTAGATGAAGAGGTTCTTCCCCCAGGAGCTTTCAGAGGCACCTCCTTTAGAGGTACGTTGATGCCAAAGTTAGCTGATTGAGGTCAACACCCACATTTTTCTAGAGAAAATTAAACATAGCTTCTTGAATATAAAGAATAAAAAAGAAGGATTTTTCAGGGCATGATTTTTATCATACATACCTGTTATTGCAGGCACCAGTGATGAGTCGATATTTATTAGCTAAGCAGTTGTTTGGACATTTTGGTGGCAACATATAAGGCAGACATCCAGAAACGTTAGCAATCATAGTGAGAAGATCAGCTGATAAAAGATCTGAAAGGAAGAACCGAAACAAGCCATTTGCTCTACTGCTATATAGCTGCTACAGGAGAAAAGGCTTTATTGTCAGCTATAACTACAGCATCCCCTCTCTTCTTCCTAGGGAAGAGCACTTAGTGAAAAATGCTGCCGGAGGCAGTCCTGGGGACTTAGAGGAGATAGAGGTGAAAGGGAAGAGCTGGTTTTATTATCTGATGCATGGAGAATGAGAAGGAAGGCATCCAGCCATAGCTGAGAACTGAGGTTGACCTGCTCCTTTTCCTCCTCTACTCTTTTCTCTGCTTCCTTCTTTCCCTGCATTGTAGTCACATTGCTTCGCTGGTCATTGTGCTTACAACAAAGATGTAAAAAATGCCATTCAAAACCAGAAGTATATACCAAGGAGGAAAAATGTGGGACTGGAAGATGCAGAAATTTAAAGACACTACAGCTGACCATGTAATTAAGTGTGGAGTGGAAAAGGCTCAGAAATATTAGCTGGATTGGGAGCTAGGTAAAATCAGGGAGCTGTATACCAGCAGACAGCATGTTATTAATATCTTTGTAATATGATCACAGACGGGTCTCCCAGTGAGCATTCTGTTGTCGAGGGACAAAGTCACGTTGTTGTGTAAGCTCCAGAGAGCTGGCACCCCCTCTCACGCACACATGTATGTAAACACGTGTAGCAGGTTGGAGGTAGAAATACACATGAAAGAGGAGCAATATCCTTCCTGAACTCAGAGAACTCTTGCCATGCAAACTGACTGTAGGCATCACATGCTGAAAGAAAATGGTAGAGGTAGCATCTAACTCTTGTCCTTGTCTCCCCACTGGCAACTGCAGGTCACCCAATCCCATCACCTATCTGTTCTGCCCATCCAACTCTAAACTGAGCTGCTTCAATCCATTAATCAAGCCAAAAAAGTAAGCCAGGAAAACAAACAGAAAAAGGTTCAAGAGCCAAATCAGCTTAAAAAAATACTGTGCTGAGCAGCTAGAACCTGTGCAAGGTAGAAGTGAGATCAGAGAGAGAATAAGCTGTCAGACTGACTACGTAACCTTGTCATGTACCAGCCACTCATGTCAAATTTGTGGATACAGCTGTATTTCCATGTTAGTTCAGGTTCAAAGATATACTCAGAGCCCAGTTCCCCAGTTATCTGTGCTGCATATGTATTGACTCACATGGTTTTTTAAAAGTAAATTTAGTTCTTTAATTCATGTAAAACTATGCTTTTTCATGGCACATAGACGGTATAGCATCTATTAATCTTCCATTAAAGCTGTTCCAGTTTTGAAAATTAAAAAGAATTCTGTGTACTTGTTCTATGGTTTAGCAATTTGATTTCTTTTGAAACTGCACCAGCAGAAAAATAATTGTATCTCCATGTGTGCATGTCTGTGTGTATATATATGCACACAAACACACATATAGATATATTTTTAGTTCTACAAATGTTTCATTAATTTAGTAAGCCAGATGTTTCTTCAAATTAAAAAAAAATAAAAATAACTGTGGACCTTTATGTTTGTCTACCGCACTCTAATGCTTCTGTATCTTGAAAAATAATGTCATGTTGTAATACAAGACAGAGAATACAAATTATAGTTCTCCAATTCATGCTGCTCTAAGTGACAGAATTAAATTACAGGAAAAAAAGTGGATGTTTCTGAATTTTTGAGCCTTCCAGACACCAGACAGACATCTTGAAATTCACGTCTAATTAACGGCAAGAATTTTGCTTTACTTAGACAATTATACATCATTGAACTACCTGGACTATCTCTCTCCCTCCATCTAACATAAACAATTAAAATTCAAACAAAGTGGAAATAAATGTGTAACAGCAATGAATTATAAAATTAGTTTTGGAAACAAGAAAGTATTTTCTTAAAACAGAGATATTAAGACCATCAATGTCCAGAGGAATTGTATTTGAAAATTCCAGTGCCATAGAGTGATAGAAATTGTATTATTTTATCTGTGGACTCTAAGCCCCAGAAGCACTAAACCCAAAGTGCTGGGGAAGATAGATATTTCACTGTAAACAAGAAGCTTGCAACACCGTGGATATGCAAGCTGATTTATAGGCAATACAAATATACAGTCATGAGTTCACAGGATGCCAACAGCAAAGTGCTGCTCTCCTCAACTATAGGAACACAGGTCACACTCTAGCAAAGAAAAATGTAAAACAGTGACTACATGAGGTGCTTTTAAGAACAAAAGAGAGGGCACCTTGGCCCCAGGGTGCGGACAAGATATGTACTCCTGCTGAAGGTAAAACAAAAGTGATGCTAACCCAACTTTAATGTAAAAGAAAACATTCAAGAAATCAACAGGGTGTTTTGCCAATGTCAATATACTATATTTACCAGTTGGATGCAATGAACGTTTGCGCTTCTGGCAAACATTCTGTTTCAGTACTTGAATTGACATTTCCATTCGTTCAGCTGCTTGGGAAATATCTTGACTCTCTTGTTCAGGAAATTTTGAGAAAGCCAGCAGCAAGGTAGGAGTTGTTATTCCCTTTCCTTGGATATTTCTAGAATTGAGATAAAATACAGAATGTTTTGTAACATACAACTTTTTATAACGTATTCATAGCTGTGTTTGTTTATGTTGGATGTGTGCTGAGTTTAAGCCATGTTTTAATTGAAGGGTATGCTGGGAAAGCAGAGAGGAAGATTATTTTGTGACCTTGTTCTACAAGAAAAATTATGGAAAGAAATGGGAGACACACCACAGGGTTAAGCTTGTGAGAAGCGGTCAGAATGAAGCAGAAACTGTTGGGATGAACAGATCCTGCTGTACAAAGTGGCTAGAAAGAGCTTGTGCAGGATAATCACAATATAGGACTCCCACTATAGATATGTATAAGTGAGTAGGCTTTGTTTTTACATAACATTTAATATCAAAGACCATCTCAGTCATTACCGGTGGATTCCTGAACGCCTTGGCACCTGGGAGTCAAACAACTGGCCCACAGTCATCTAGATGCTGCCTGCAGTTCATGATAGAGACATGGCTCCTCTCAGAGACTGTCCAAGCACCTGCCTTGTAGTTGTATATGGAGTTTCAGAAATTAGTTTAATAGGACTTCATTAGACGGTTATATGGCTATATATGTTAATTATACAGCCTGGCCGTACATCTAAATTTAAGGAGCTCAGGTTTGATAACTTCCGTAACATAAAGTTGAACACTGAAATATAGGAAAAATCCTTTTACTGTGCAAGTAGCTAAACACTGCAACAGGTTGCCCAGAAAGTTGTGGAATGTCCATCTTTGGAGCTATTGAAAGCCCAACTGGACAGTGCACTGAGCAACCTGCTCTAGCTGACCCTGCTCTGAGCACAGCACTGGCCTAGCTGGTCTCCAGATCTCTCTCAACTATTCTGTGATTTACTGCATGATTTAGTTTTTACTTAGCACGGGCCATCTTAACACTGTCATTTTTATTGGCAGAGGAGTCTTGTGAAAAGTGCATCAGGGAGAACTTCCTTTTTAGCTGGAGACCTCAAGTCCTAAACTGACTCCTACAGCTTAGAAAAAACACTCAAGGTCTATTCCATTCCCAGACATGGTCATAGGTTGCAGACATCCCTGAGGGCTTCTCTGCAGAACAGATTTATTTGGATATGCAATTTTCATGAAAACGTTATGCTGTCATATTCACTTAGGTTTGTTTAAAGCATGAGACAGGTTTAAAATGGAAAGAACAGTTTTGATTTGGGCAAAGCAAACAGTTAAATTTCTATTTGCAAAATTAGAATCATGCTTACACAAAAAACATTAAGAAAGTACAACTCCAAGGGTTTTTCTAGATGCTAAATTTGTCCTTAATTGATCCAAAAGAACCTGATTCTGCTCATTTATTCTTTATACAGAAACTATTCCTTTCCTTTCAAGAGCAGTGCTCAAGAACTCTTGCAACTATGAAAAAGAGCTGTCTTTCTCCTCAGCACCATATTTTTCAGGTTTTCCCTAGACAATTATGAATTTGGCTGGGAATCTGAAGTATTAAAAGTCCTGAACTGTGTCCCAATTAAAAAGAAAAGAAAAATGGTATAACTAAATGGAGGAAATGAGGTTTAATATTTTAATATCCACATGAGGATAATATTGGTCATGCACCATTTTAAAAAAGCTTATATGAACAGGCAAACATACCTGTACAAATGAGTAAAACAAGAGCATTTCTACAAATTAGCTAGGAGTTAAGAATCAAAAATAGCTCACCCTTCAGAAAAAAAACCACCACCAACAACAACAAAACTGAAGTACCATCATCCTTAAGGGCAAGATATGTTCCATTTTAGAGGTATTTTCTATCTTTTGTCTAATCTCACAGATGCTGTAAGATTATCACAGCAGTTATTAGTTTCCCACTTTTCCTGTCCATTCCACCCCGCGCCCTTATTCAATGTATGCACGTTAGTCACTTCTACTTCTTACCCTCCTGAAGCTGAACACTGTGTAAGTTACAAACTGTCTCAATATTTTGTAATGCAGAAATAGCCCAATAAAGCTAACAGAAGGACCCATAATAGTATGTGTGTTTTTCATATATGTTTAAGAATATAAGTCCTAGTGGACCATGGCATTTAGACAGGAGGTTATCTATATTTGCAAGACTCTCAGTTACTGACTCTCATTACAGATCATAAATATAAATATATATATATATATATAAAAATCACCAAGCCCTAAAATAAATTCCCCAGAATATGAGGCACACTTTATTTTCAGCTTCATGTATTTTGAGTCTGAGGTTTCTTGCTGTCTTAAATTTATAGAATTTATTTAGGTATTTATAGAATACCTTGTTTAGAGATTTCTAGCCTGATGTTTGTCACCATTCAGGAGATTTCTCAAAACAGTGACATTGTGTAAAATATAAAGTGTTAAAGTTATAAAATTATAAAGAATATAATTTCTTCTTTCCTGTAATGTGTAGGTACATGACCAGTCTGCTTTAAGACCAGACTGGCACTGACATGCTTAGTGACTTTCTGCAACTACAACTTCTTATCTGGAACATTGAAAATTATTTTCTGCTTCCTTGTGCATACAGATGATCCGTGATGGTCCCTTCTGTAGGTGGTCCTTTTGAGTTGGCACAGATAAGGGCCAACAGAAAAAACACCTTATATTGTGGGGTTTACAACTTGGATTCTTTACAAGCATGAAATGAACCAGTTCAAATATAGTATACACTAAATAAAAATCATTTTACCAGAATGAAGATGGTGAGAAATGTCTTTAATCTTCTGTTAAGACTCAAAATTTTTTAAGGGTTGTCATCTATGCTTTTTAATCTGTTAAGAATACTGTGCCTTCAGCTAAAATATATGATAAAATATGCTCAGAAATGGCAATCACTTCTTTCTTTAAACAGGCTGAGAAAAGCTCTTACATTTGTATTTAGAATTGTATTTCCCTTCAATCTAAGGGTAAGTTCCAACAGAAGTCCAAAAATATGTTTTATTTAAAACTCGCTCAAACCAACTATCTAGCACAAGGGAGGAAGTCCCACCTGACCTACCAGCGTATTCACATCTACCTTATACATAAGTAGTTCAGCAGTCCTTTTGAGTTAGTTCCCAAGTTTTAACAGGAGAAATACATGATCATTGGCATCTGTGTGCAGCACGGGCCTAAGAGGCTATCACTTTGCACAGCTTGCCCATTCTGGAGTTATCTTCAGTATCTTCTATACTTTAAAACCCAGAAAAAACAGAGATTCAGCAGAATATAAAAAGGAATGTACAGTCGGCATCAGAAACCCTCCCAGCAGTGCTGAGATTAACGAGTTGAAGCTAGTACAAGTTTCATAATTTGTACTGGTTGTTATTATAAAAGATTTACTGGAACTAGAATTCCCTCTTGCAAAGCTACTACCACTTTCAAAATGCATGGTATAATGCAGCTGGTGGTAAGTTAGCAACGTATTTGCACATACCACTGGGTAAGCGTCATAACCTCACAGGGGACATATGGCTCTCAGAGCCCTACCCAAACTGCCTCAATTCCCGCTGACATTGCCGCTGTAAGACAAATAGTACCTTTTAATGATGATGCCATTGTGTTCTGACCATGCTATGTTAATACTGTTATGAGTGTTTGTATTTTAATGACAAACATAAACACCTACTCTTAAAGACTAACGAACCCAGAAGCTAACTGGAGCAGCAGGGAGGTACTAGCAGCCAGTCAACGGAAGCACTTGGCAAGGGGAGACAATCATGAACAGCACAGCAAACTGTGAGCAACATACTGGGACTTACGTGACCCTAAAGCCTTGAAAGTAATTTCTAAGAAGTGACATTTTCCTAGAAAATCCTGACATGTTTTAAAAACTAGAATAATAAAAAAAATTCAGCCAATGTGTTTAGTGCATTGCCATTCCATCACTCCAGCAGTTAAAACACAAACAACAATTCAAGATTTTAAGTGATATTAAACAGCTGAGGTGAAGAAATGTACTCGTCCATTTTAATCACAATTCAAGGTCAAACTGAGGTCTCAGGAGAAATCCAGTTATTTTGACTCAGTTTGCAGTTCAGACACCTAGATCATGAATTCAGCAAACATCAGGATGGACTATTGTACATGGAACAACTAAGAGTTTTCCTATTCTAACCTGAAAAAGGAGCTGCCTTTTCATCTCAGAACCAGCTTTTTGGTTTCAAAGACAGCACTCAGCTCATCTATATTGCATTGTAGTTCCCTTCAGCTACTTGTAAGCCAAAGTAACATGAGTTTTCACAGTGAACTCCATAACTTCCAGAAGCTCAAAGGTGTAGTTACATGCATTCATTTCCTGTTTTTAGCCTTTGTGCTGACCAGAGCTTTAATTCAACTATACGGTAAAAATACAAGTATTCTTAAGTTACAAAGAAATGAAACTTTAGCAACTTTAAAGGGACATGAAAATGCAAAAATATTTAATTAAGGATTTAAACACATTCGCTTCTCAATGTAATTATCAGATTAGACAATAGTTCTGTCCTCTGTACTTTGCAAATGCCAGGGACTAACGTCTAAGAAGCAGGTGTAGAGCACATTTACAAGCCTATATTAAACCAGGAAGAAATCTTTTAATGGTATTTATAAACCTCACTGCTCTACTTAATTGGGCCACAATGAATTGAATTCTATAAAAGCACACTACAGAAGCACAATTTTCACTTCTGGTAATGACAATTTGTAAATTGAAAGACCAAGGATTTTATACCAGTTAATATTAGAACGAATTATAATTGTATGAGACTCAGAGTCCTAATGCAGGCGTTGGACACCTGCGGCTCTGATTCTGCAAAACAGGAAAGCATGTGCCTCAGCGGTGATACCAACACACATCTTCCGAGGCTCTGCTGAAAGTGGAAGCCTTTGGTTGCTCACAGGATTAACCCCAAACTTATGTGAAAGACCTGACCAGTTCTCAGGGTGCTTGTACTGGCAATGTTCTGCCTAAGGAAGACCCAACGGTTAACAACAATGTCTATCGGATCAAATACTTAATAGTTTTAAGTCACTGATCTAATTTTCAACTGCTGCTGTTAGAAGATGGAAGGAAAGGAGAAAGGGAAGGAAGGAGTGTGAAGAGAAGGGAGGGTAGAGGAAGGGACGAGAGGTGAGTTGAAAAAGAGAAATGACCAGATGACCTCCAGAGGTCCTTTTCAACCGCAGCCATGCTGTGACTCTGCAGTCCTCAAAAAGGCTTTTAAAGGGAACCCAATAACAGGACTTTTGAAAAACACTGCTCTTTAGAGCCTGTATATCCACATATAAAATATTTTGAGGGAAGCTTAGCAGTCTGGTGATTCATCTGGAGTGAGCAAATGGTCTCAGTTTTATTCCTAATAGAATTCAAATAATCATCTTTAAGGATTTCTCTTTTAGCGTCTTCTAGCATGTATCATCTTTGAGACATTGATCAAATATTGACCAAATAATTGCCACAATATTCTGTGAGAGAGTTAAACATCAGTATCTTCATTTGGTACACGAGGCAGCTGAGACACTGAAAGGTTGAGATCCACATTTTTTAATTTGAATGCCTCGGGATTGTCACCGTAATACTAACACTGCACAACGGAAGCGACCTCGGTCTCTTCATACTGAACAGCCACAGTTCTTGGCAGGTTCTGTCCATATAAACCATCATCTCTCCCAGAGCTCTGCAAATTGTGACTCATTTTCAAAACACAGAGATAAGTGCCTTAGGAAAGTGTAAGCAAAAAGGGGTGACTGGACCCTGTAAAACCTGGCTGATGTGTTCCAAATATTGGAGAGAAATTAATTTCATATAGCATAGAAATTATGTCAGAGCTACACAGAAAATGGTTGCATTTTTTAGACTCATGGCTAGTCATTCTGAGGCACTTTCACCATTCCTGGGAAGAAATCACTCTCATAGCATAACTCAAGCACAAAGGAGCTTTCCCTAAGTTGTTCACTACCCAGACTTCAAGACAGATGTTTTATTTCCTTTCCCTTATCCTTTTATTACATCTATTTTAGATGGAAGGGGAAATGTGAAATTCACTTTAACAGTACCATTTAAGGCAATAGGGTTTTGACACCGATGCCATAGGAGTTGTTCCCATCTCACTTTGCACTGGAAAAAAATATAATTAAAGTTAAAAAATATGTAATGTCCATAAAATTACGATTCTTTGAGCCACATGCTAATGGAATGTGGTGTATTACTTAGACCAGAAAAACATTTCTAATTATTTTCATAGTTCTTATTTTTCTCACATTTTAAGAGAGCAAATCCTGTGGTGATAATGCACAAGGTTATATTTGTTCAGATGATCATAAACATAATCTGTCATTATATGTTTTCTCAAAGAAACAGACTGATCTCAAACTTGTCTCTTATGAAAGCTTTTTGCTGAATAGATCCTTCACTTTTTTTTTTTTTACCTTTTCAGTCTATAATGTGCAGCATAATCCACCAGATTAGAGACCTTCTGGATAGCCTCAGTAATGCAGTTACCTTCAGTTTCTTCTCAACAGGGAAAAAAATAAAGAAAGATTGATATGTTATTCAAAAACATATTTATTCAAATATTTACATTTAGAAAATATACAGGTTTGTAATATTAAGGTATATGTAAATTTTCCCCATTGAATTGATCTCCATATTTCAGTGTTCCTGAAACTGATGTTTTCGTTTCTGACCTTTCTGAAAGATAAGGTGGAGGTAGTAAATCTATTTTTCCCTAATTTATAAGGCTTGAAGAGTTAGATTTTCCATCTGTTTCTTCCAGTATAAATCCAGCTGTGCACAAGTTATGTAGTACCAAACCTAACAGGTCCAGCTGAAATGTGTTGTGTTCTGTATATGCAGTTGTTCTTTGGGTTTCATATGTATTTTGCATTAAACAGTCCTTGGACTGATAGGACAAATCTGAGCCGCCCTCACAGGTGTTATGAGCTGGCCTGAGCCACATGAAGACTTCGAGTCCATATTCAGGCATAATTAGCAAACTTTAAGACCTTCTGGGATCTGACCAAACATGAAAACCCTATTCTCATTTCTCCACCTATGTTTGATGGAAAGACATATGTGAACCTAAGAATACTTCTGCTATTTTGTGTAGAGCTATCACAGAACATAGATTATTCCTCTTTTCTGTAGATCTAGCTTTATGTTAAGTGAATCAGTTATAGTTAAAAACCAGTGGTTTAATTCCCATTTATATTTTATGAGATCACTTATTTTTTCTTAGGAAACGAATAATGAATAATAATAGTTCGCTAACCATAATTTATGTGCAGTTGCTCATCATTTACATACACAATAATTTTAGGTGTCATATTGTAACTGTAATCCATGTTGTGCTATTTCTGTGATCTATTTTTTCAATAGGGTGCTGTCGTGGATTGACCCCAGCCAGCAGCGAAGCCCCACGCAGCCGCTCGCTCACTCCCCCACGGTGGGACTGGGGAGAGAATCGAAACAGCAAAAGTGAGGGAACTCGTGGGTTGAGGTAAAGGCAGTTCAACAGGTGAAGCAAAAGCCGCGCATGCAAGCAAAGCAAAACAAGGAATTCATGTACTGTGCATGACGTCATATGGTATGGAACATCCCTGTGGCCAGCCTGGGTCAGCTGTCCTGGACGTGTCCCCTCCCAGCTCCCCGTGCACCCCCAGCCTGCTCGCTGGTGGGGCGGTGTGAAAAGCTGGACAGTCCTTGACTGCTTGGCAACAACTGAAAATGTCAGTACATTATCAGCATTATTTTCATCCCAAATCCAAAACACAGCCTCATGCTAGCTGCTATGAAGAAAATTAACTCTATCCCAGCTGAAACAAGCACAGGTGCTCAGCTAAAAGGAAAATAATGTGCGATATGGAGTAATCTTTCCTAGGCAAAATTCTATTTCACTCGACTAAAAATCTTCTCAGCCTCTAAATATAGCAGTAGTTATTTCTCTTCTTCACCTATATATGATAAAATATTCAATGATTCATTTAATGTTATTCAGATTTCTGTTACATCTGAAAATGTTTTTGAGTTTATTTTAAAAAGCAAGATTGATCTTTATAGGCCATGCAAGTTAATTCTTTTAGAATTTTATATTACATGATTTTTAATTACTTTTAGGGAGTTTACTTCTGAGAAATATATTATGCTCAAAGTATTGCTTATTATGTGGTATTGATTTGGACTGTGGTCTAGAAGAGAAGATCTACCTGTTATACCTGAATTCCATTGTCTCTGTTCCTTTTCTACTGAGAAGTATAATTTTGTCCTACTTTAATGTAAAATTAGCCTCTGCAGAAGTCTCTTAAAATTCAATCAAATATCTGCTGTATTTATAGTCTCCTAGATGTAACTGTTTTATATTGAACAGTTGCAAATAAAATATCTCTGATGTTTAAAATGGCAATATTATATTGTTTGAACATAGACACTACTGCAATTTGAAATGCTTTAAAATCTCCCGGGTATCCCCAGGGTGCCAGCAGAGAACAGACCACAGGAGATGTGCACCCTTGGGGGCCAGCAGGGTGCCAGGTGGGACATCCTATGACAACTAACTCTAGCCCAGGATGTCTAAATGTAGTGATCAGCAGTCTGGGAGAGAAATCCAGCAATCATGCTTGTAAACAGTTGTCTGTCATATGAACGTCACTAAGAAAGTAAAATCGCTTCTAGTCAAAGAATACATAATTGATATACGTTACACATACAAAGTTTTCCCTTGTGAATTTATGAAGCTGCATTTTAAAAGAAAACATCCATGGAACATGGCTCTCAGAAGTCAGTGTATATTGCACATAAAAAGAGATTAAGTTAAACTGCCATTGCTAAACCCTCTGCAGTGCCAATGTATTTTCAGTTTAACAGTAATCACCAACAAAAGAGATTAACATATATTTTTTCTTTTACTTACCAAAGAGGATATCTTTGCCTATCTGAAGGAAAGAAAGGAAAACAGCTGTGAAGGCTATAGCTGCTGAAATTCCCAAAATAATGAACACTTTCATCTACAAGAAAGAAGAGATAATTGTTGACAAAATACATACCTTCATCTTCTAATTATAAACCATACTATAAATAATTTCCTGCATATGGTAAATTTTACTTTTAAATTAGATTTGTAGCCACACGTTTGACTATGTGCTTGAAGTTCAAAATATTATTTTTTCGCAATAACTGTAATTCAGTTTCTCTTTTTTCTTTCCTTCGTTATTACTTTTTTTCAATTTTGAGGAACTTCTAGCACAAGGAGATATATCACTTTATTTTATAACATAACATGTTCTGACAATATTAGCAACACTTAGCCTACGTATTAGAAATTCAGCAATATTTTACCGTTCATTTTGAACTTCTCTGTGCACTAACATGATTTCATTGTAAATTAGTCGTTGCACATAAGATAGTGAAATTGGCCAAACTAATAAATAGCATCAATCAGACCCCTCTATACTTCTATTCATGTGTAACTGTGGTATCAAACCAGCACAATGAATATGCTTACATTGCAAATGTGGGCTAGTGCACTGGTTTTCTAGTAGTTATTACAGAAGTACAAATATATAAACTATGCAAGAATTAACATTTTTCACATGTGCTATGTTGAAAGATTTAAAATATTTTTAGCTCTATATTCTATAAACTTATTAAAATTAATAATAAATCAACTCAAAAATTTCAGGGGAGTAATATTTCCTATAGAAATCAATGTGAAAACACCCCTTCTTTTTATATATCATGAGTTAATATGATGAATTTCTTCTGGAAAGTGGCAAGCAAAAGTTTTATAGTCTGACCTTCTGTCTGTTGAGGAGATTATCTTCCACAGTTCTGTACTTTCTCAATGGCAGCAACTGTTCTGAAATCTGGAAGTGAAGTGCTTTCCAGGGGCCCAGCTTATGCTATCAGCTTTATGCACTGGTACTCACTCAAGCTTTAAAAGTGCAAATTATGTCAAAATCGTTTTGGCCACATGATGTTCCCACAAAGCACAAACTGACGTTAATGCTTGACTTGTTTATTTTTGTCCTGCTAGGAACCAAGACTACCTGTGTAGTCAGTTCTGATATCATAGCTGTTTTCATGGAAATGTGAAGGACAAATAGTCAGACAGAAAAAAAAAATACTGCCATGTTATGCAGTAAAGTAAATTCTAGGCACACTTTTCACTAGTTCTCTTTGTCAATGTATTTGTCCAAGAACGCAATTTTGTGACCTATTTTATGTGTTCTAGCATTGGCGCTTTACCAAAATGACCTTCTTAAACTCAGATGATCACTCCCAGATTGCCCACCAACTTCCTTGCAGCAGATTTTATTTTGTTTAATTCTCTTGGATAATTTATTTCACACTTCTGAGCCTACCTATTTTTATTTAGTTACCCTTTTCATCCCAATTCCTTCTTCTAAGTCAGTATTTTGACCTAAAGAATCGAAGTGGCTGTTTTTTCCCATTTCCTATATGGGCAGAGAGATCAAAACTGGAGCTGGAATCAGGATTGAGAATTTACTAATTTCATTTTTGCTAGTGTTGACAGAGAGATCGCAAGGTGGAGCCAAAGATCAGGTTTTGTCTCTGCAATAGGTGATAAGTCAAGTAGGGGTTGGGTAGCAGGGAGCATCCTGGAGATGGTGACTGTGGTATATGGTAGTGTAAGAAAACCTGCATGCATGTGAACTGACTGGAGGTAAAGATCAAGATTATTACTACTATTATTATTATAGCAAACTTCATCTCAGGAATATCATCCATAATCTTGTTCCCTGCAAAGGTGAGTGGACATAGGTGAAAAGAAAGCAGAGAGTAAAGGGAAACAGACCTATAATGGAAAAGTAGGTTTATACTCCTTGGTTGGGGGCTTTAAGATTGCAGACATTAAGTCAAACTTGCAATAGCTCTTTAAGCCCATTCTAAATTGCAAATCTTTTAAGGTTGTTTCACAGAATCATAGAATTTTTAGGTTGAAAGGGACCTTTCAAGGTCATCTAGACCAAACTCCTGACAATGAGCAGGAATATCTTCAACCAAATCAGGTTGCCTAGAGCCCCATCCAACCTGACCTGGAATGTTTCCAGGGACGAGATATCTACCACTTCTCTGGGCAACCTGGGCCAGGGTTTCACCATCCTCACTGAGAAAAATTTCTTCCTTCTATCTAGTCTGAATCTACCCTCTTCTAGTTCAAAACCATTAGCCCTTGTCCTGTCGCAACGGGCCTTGATGAAAAGTCTGTCCCTATCTTTCTTAGAAGCCCCCTTTAAGTATCGGAAAGCTGCAAGAAGGTCTCCCCAGAGCCTTCTCTTCTCCAGGCTAAACAACCCCAACTCTCTCAGCCTGTCCTCTCAGGAGAGGTGTTCCATCCCACTTATCATTGTTGTAGCCCTCCTCTGGACCTGCTCCAACAGCTCCATGTCTTTCCTCCAGAGCTGGATGCAGGACTCCAGGTGGGGTCTCACAAGAGTGGAGTAGAGCGGCAGAATCCTCTCCCTTGACCTGCTGGCCACGCTGCTTTCGACGCCGCCCAGGATACGGTTGGCCTTCTGGACTGTGAGCGCACATCCCTTGTTCACATCCAGCTTTTCATCTACCAGTACCACCAAGTCCTTCTTGGCAGGGCTGCTTTCAATGCCTTCACCCCTCAGACTGTAATGATGCCAGGGGTTGCCCTGAGGCATGTGCAGGACCCTGCACTTGGCCTTGTTGAACCTCATGAGGTTCACACGTGCCCATGCCTTGAGCTTGTCCAGGTTCCTCTGGATACCATCCCTTCCCTCAGGTGTGTGAACCACACCACTCAGCTTGGTGTCATCTGCAAACTTGCTGAGGGTGCTCTTAATTCCACTGTGTATATCATTGATGAAGATACTAAAGAGTACTGGTCCCAATATGGACCCCTGAGGGACACCGTTTGTCAGTGATCTCCATCTGGACATTGAGCTGTTGACCACTACCAGAGGGGTGCCATCATCCAACCAGTTCATGATCCACCCAGCAGTCAACACATCAAATCCATCTCTCCAATTTAGAGAGAAGGATGTTGTGGGGTACCATGTCAAAGGCCTTACACAAGTCCAGACAGACAACATCGGTAGTTCTTCCCTTATCTGCTGATGTAATCACTCCATCCTAGAAGGCCACTAGGCTGGTCAGGCAGGACTTGCCCTTGGTGAAGCCATGCTGGCTGTCTCTACCTCCCTTGCCCTCCATGTGTCTTACCATACCTTCTAGGAGGATCTGTTCCATGATCTTCCCAGGCACAGAGGTAAGGCTGATGACAGGTCTGTAGTTTCCAGGGTCCTCCTTGCTACTTTTTTAAAAAATGGGTGCAATGTTTCCCTTTTTCCAGTCAGCAGGGACTTCACCTGACTGCCAGGACTTTTCAAATATCATGGAGAACTACATCAGCCAATTCCCTCAGGACTCTGGGATGCATCTTGTCAGGTCCCATAGACTTGTGCATGTTCAGGTTCCTCAGATGGTCTCAAACCTCATCTTCTCCTACACTGGGAGGGATTTTGCTCCTCCAGTCCCCGTCTTGCAGTCCAGCCACACAAGAGGTGTGGGAAGAGACACTGCCAGTAAAGACGGGGGCAAAGAAATTATTGAGTACCTCAGCCTTCTCCTGATTGTTTTTGTTTCCTTACAGAAGAAAACATAAAGAAGACTGACTTCTTCCATGAGACAGAAAAGCATTGAGAAAAGCTGATCCATTCCAAAGCTCCTCATAGAATAAGGAGCTTTCACCTATATCCTTTCATACACTTCGCAAGTATCACAGCTTTCATTTCTAAGAGTTGAGGGGCTTTCTTAAAGTGAAAAACAGGTCTGATTTTCTTTGCGGTTTCACAGTAAAAAATCAAAGCTTCCCCTTTTTCTTCAAAAGGAGCTTACCTACATCCAGGTTTTTTTTCAACATGGATCTCAACCTTTGCTCATTGGTTGTAGTTGAAATATTTAGCAACAGTGGGCTTTAAACGGTTACATGCAATAAAGGGATCTGTGATGAAAAATCTGAATGGCAGTATATATTCTGTATTTTCCTGATTTTAATTTAAGCATATAAATGTTTAAATCCTCACTGACAGTCAAACACAGTTTTAGTTAGAAGGTGTGGGAAGTCTTAATTACACTGGGCTGATAAGACACAGTTGTATTCCCATTCTTACAGGAGCTCATTTGGAGTCCCATTATTGAAATCTGCTGAAAGGGAATTGAGAGGGCAAATTTTGGTGGCCCAAGAAGAACCTTAATTTTTTAAATCCAAGATTCATATATTGCCTTCATGTCAATGCAGGTAATTTGGATGAGTATCTTGCTGAATATATCCCCTTTGCTCTGGATTTTCGGTTAGCTGCCTGTCTTCAGCAATTCTTTCTGCAGAAAGTGTGTCAGACCTTTCTGCCCAGCAGTGAAACTGCACAGATCAATGACTGTCTGAACATGGAATGCAGACAAGTATAAAACAGTCCTTATGCTAAACAGCACTCTTAAGAAAAGGAGCAGTGAACCTTAACAGTTAACCATATTAATATTATTAAGTTTTAAATTGACTCATTCAGTTTGTTATATTCCCAAGATTTGAATCTGCACATGAAGAACAGTACTGCATCTGTGTTCTTAAAAGGTAAAGACCTATAAAGTAATTCTTTGAGTTGTTGATAAAAAGATAGATTCTATACAACAAAATATCCCAAAGCTATAGAATTTCAGGGTATTCGCACATAAGGATTTCTGCAGACCTACTACGATATTCAGAAAAATTAGCCCATACTGAAAATATTATGCAATTGTAACTGATGTTTGATACAGGGAACAGACACATTTCTGTAACCTCAGAACAGCTCTTACATTTGCACTGTAACAACCTGCAGCCCTACCAGGCTCTCTGAGGCATCATCAGTTCTTACAAGCATTGGATTAGAGTGAGAGACGTCCAAGATAAATCTGTGCAGCTGCAGGAGCAGATTACACTGTTTTGTCGTGTTTAGTGACAATTCTGGGCTCTAGCGTGGCGTGAAGGACACTCTGTTAATATGGATGTCTAATCTATAATAGAAAAATTAGTCTCTGATCCCTTCTGGTTATTAAAATTCCAAGAACACTCTTTTGCGAGAGGGAAAAAGTGCATATAGCTGCACAGTATTCCAACAGAAAATATTTTGCTGAAGTTCCAGATAAACATCATACAAACAGAAGCAATTAGTCTTATTCTAGTTAGTTCAGCAAAATGTCACCAAGTCAAAAAATGCAAGAAAAAGGTGAAAGAAAAGTAGTTTACAAGGAGAGATCAATTTAGCTGGGTTTTGTCGATACCATGACTCCTAGTCACTTTAAAGCACTTATTTTTTTTCTAGAATTAATTCCATTATTAGAAACATTTTTTTCTATTATTCTTGCTAGTTAGAGAAGATGTTGCAGAGGTGTCTTCAGTCAGAAATGGGATGAAAAGGGTGAATAGGTGACACTCATTCACTGTTTATTCCAGTACAAAACTAGGAGTCAAGTAGGTGGCAGGTTGAAAAAAAACAAAAGGAGGCAATTATTTAGACAACACATAGTTGCACCGTGGAACAGCTTATGTCAAGAAGCTGTGGTAAAAGAAGTTTATAAATACGAGTTCATAAAAATGTTTTGACAATTTCATGGAATAAAAATATGTATCAAGGCCTATGACATTCAAGATTTGCATCAGGAATTTAATGAATCACAAACTGACTGTGGCTGGAATTTTTCTTGTTGTCCTTTTACAGGCTTCTCTCAGCACCAACTGTTGTTTTTGTCAAATGCACAATACAAAGTTCAATGGCTTTTAGGACTAATTTCTATGGTTTATGTTTAGACTTGAAGGTCAGCTTAACTGGTATACGTAGCTGTCTTAAATTAAAGGATAAATAATAAATGAAGAAATACACTTACATATAGTGGACAAACACTTCTGTAGTAATTAAATAGTTCTGGTATTATTTTAGTCTTTTTATAAGGCAGTGAATAATAGGGGCGGGGAGTTGTTTAATTTTCCTCAGGCTCTGTGATTAAATTGTTGTCACATGATTAACAAATATCTAAAAAGATGTGCAAATAAAATGAAGTAGACCTGTAAATAACTAAATGGCTGTCTACAGTAACTAATAGCATCCAGGTTAGCAGCCAATAATAAACTGGCTGGATGGCTGGACCCAAAGAGTTGTGAATAGAGTTAAATTCACTTGGTGGCCAGTCACAAGTGGTGTTCCCCAGCGCTCAGTATTGGGGATGGTTCTGTTTGATATCTTTATCAATGATCTGGATGAAGGGATTGAGTGCACCCTTCAGCAAGTTTGCAGATGACATGAAGTTGGGTGGGAGTGTTGATCTGCTGGAGGGTAGGAGGGCTCTGCAGAGGGATCTGGACAGGCTGGATCGATGGGCAGAGGTCAACTGTATGAGGTTTAATAAGGTAAAGTGCTGGGTCGTGCACTTTTGTCACGGGTACCCCATGTAACGCTACAGGCTTGCAGAAGTGTGGCTGAAAAGCTGTCCATCAGAAAAGGACCTGGGGGTGCTGGTTGACAGCCAGCTGAACATGAGCCGGCAGTGTGCCCAGGTGGCCAAGAAGGCCAACAGCATCCTGGCCTGTATCAGGAATAGTGTGGCCAGCAGGAGTAGGGAAGTGATTGTGTCCCTGTACTTGGCACTGGTGAGGCTGCACCTCGAATCCTGTGTTCAGTTTTGGACCCCTCACTACAGGAAGGACGTTGAGGTGCTGGAGTGTGTCCCAAGAAGGGCAACAAAGCTGGTGAGGGGTCTGGAGCACAAGTCTTCTGAGGAGCGGCTGAGGGAACTGGGGTTGTTTAGTCTGGAGAAGAGGAGGCTGAGAGGAGACCTTATCGCTCTCTACAACTACCTGAAAGGGGGTTGTGGCGGGGGGGGGGGGGGGGGGTGTGGGCCCTTTCTCCCAAGTAAGTAGTGATAGGACAAGAGAAAATGGCCTCAAGTTGTGCCAGGGGAGGTTTAGATTGGATATTAGGAAAAATTTCTTCACTGAGAGAGTGGTCAAGCATTGTAACAGGCTGCCCAGGGAAGTGATGGAGTCACCATCCCTGGAGGTATTTAAAAGACCTGTAGATGTGCTTAGGGACATGGTTTAGTGGTGGGCTTGACAGTGCTAGGTTAGTGGTTGGACTGGATGGTCTTAAAAGTCTGTTGCATCCTAAGAAGGAAGAGAAGAGCTTTGGGCCTTTACTCCTGCAATAAGTAGGCTTGAAGAAAGAATAGGCAGCTTACTGGTCTGGAAGAGTTTGGTCGCCTGTGGCTGAATAAACTATTTATCCATCTGGATGACTAGATGCCTCGTTTTCCAAATACCATGGATGTTCTCTAAAATAATATCTCTGCATCTGCAGATTAGCTGTGGTCTCATCCTGAAGAAGCAAAGTTTTCCCAGGTTGGTGGAATATATCTTACAGTATTATCTTTCCTTAGGCTAATGTTTTGCCTTGAGTAAAATCAATAGGATTTGGTCATTATATACTAATTTTAGTGTATGATGCTGAAATTATGTTCTCAGATAAATTACTTTTCTCAGAAACAGGTGGAATATAACATGTAAATAACTGGCATTACTAAAATTCAATGAACACTAACTTATAAATCTATAGAACTTGACATTGTCTTGTTCAAATGTTGATTTAAACTCAAATTGACATTATATCTCATGCATGCAAACAATATTTAAAACTCAAGTTACAGGAAGTATCCCTAAGAACTTTTTAAAATGTGCTTTGTGATAAATGCAGAACAAGACTCTGTAAAGGTAAATTTAACTGCAGAGGAGAGTCCACTCAATTTCTTGTGTCTGAATTCATGCCAACTCTGTATATCATTGTTTGAAAACTCTGACTTAACTAAAGAGCAAATTATGATTTATGTGGAAGAATGTGGAACAGATGAACAATTTTTAAGGTCTATAGAAGATCTGAAACTCAATATCTTGAATCACAAAGACTTTTATTTTTGAAATGAGTCAGAAAATTAATCTTTTGTCTTGATAAGCACTGATTTCAGACAAAACTCAATCTCTTTTGGACATAGTTTTAATGGCAAGCTTAATGATGAGATTTCTGCCTTCTTACAATGCATGGCCTTCTTGCAGAGACCATGACAGTATCATATAATGAATGTCTTCGATTTATGTCCTTGGATTTATATCCATAATTATGTCTTGCATTTAAGGTTGGTAGGTAGATACATCATATGTCAAATAGCCATAAAGCTGATCAAATACTAACAAAATAACAAGCATGATCCTTTGTAACTTATCAGAAAACAGAAATTGACTTAGGAAAATAAAAACAATGACCTCATAATACAATTATGACAGACCAGTTTTAGTATTCTCCCTGCTGTGAATGAGGCAGCATGGTTAGTAACAACAATCCTCAAGAAGATTTAAGATTCCAGAAGAAAAACTAAGGGGTGTCAGTACTGAGAGTGATTTGTTGCAATACTCAAAGTGTCCACAGATGACACATGTTCCTGTCCTCCCTTTGTAGTGCTTTATAATGAGTGAAATATTCTGAATACTTCCATGGTGTACACTGTCATGGAAGCCATGACACATGGATCTCTCACATCAGAAGCTCCTTGGAAGGCAGTAGGAACTGGACCAATACCTTTTACCTCCTGCCTCCCAACACTAAGTTACTGTGAAAATCCAAGCAGTGGCAACGTGTTTTCATATTGTAGATATCATTTGAAAGAAGGAGGTGGTGTAGTCAAAGTGCTCAAGAAAAGGGCATGAACACCTATAAAAGAAGAGGAGCAGAGAATCATGACTGGACAGAGGTTCTGCCTTGCAGTGAACAGTGAAACATGCTATGAAGCACGTTTTATGGTAGTTGTGTGTTCTCAGCTTTTCTTACTAGCTGGGTCAGGTGTCTCAGCATTGACATATCCCATTCTGGAGCCTTATTCTCTCTCCACACTGTCCAAAACCTTTTTCTAGGCTGGATACTTTTCCCAAAATTAGGCATTACAGCTGTCAAGATGGTGATGTGGAAGCCCCTCTGTGGGCACAAATGTCCTAATAACTTGGAGTAGCAGCTTGAACTCCTCCTCACACTTCAGTGTTTTCTGTTGGTCTGCTTTAGTGAATTGCCTAGTAGGTTATATTTTCCCAAGGCTAACATTGACTTTCCAAATTTATTATTAATTTTAAAAATTTTTTTAATTAATTCAAAGATAAAGACAATGGTAGATATTAACACAGTAAGAAATAGTTTCAGAGGTGGAATTGTCAAATGGTTTGGAGAAAGAGGTAATAAAGGGAAATAAGCAGTCAGTGAAAAATTAGACTTCTATTCAGTAAATCAAGTAATAAAAGAATATCTCAAGATGGCCACCAGCTCATTAGATGGATTGTTCACTAGACACATCCTACATTATAAACACATTTTGTTAATTGAAAAACACATTTTAAATCTAATGAGATACTCTTGAACTGTTTTCATCCAAGTTCATATTCACTCAAGCAAATGAGTATGCTTCTGAATTAATCTCCAAATTTCCATTAGTCTGTCACAAATCAGGAAAGTAAATGATCTGAAGAAGTTAAATGAAACATTCTTCATGAGCACCGATATTAAGAGGTCACACAGCACTACTCTCTGGGACATTTAGTATTCAAGTGAGCCTTATGACTGAGTAATAAAAACATCTTGGTTATTTGACGTCATGTCAAGGTTCCACAAAACTTGAGCTGTTATTTTTAACGCCCTGCTGAGTTTCAGGCATTCTGTAGTTAGACAAAGTATGTTTTAGAAAACTCTCAGACTGAGCAAAAACGAGATGTTACAGCTTTCTCATTTCTGTGTTGAAACATCTAGATGAAAAGGGCACATGAGAATTATCAAGCATGCATTAAGTAGTAAATAATAACAAGAACAAAACCCATCATATTTAAATGAATATTAATGAGAATAATCAGTTTATTAACAATTAAGCAGAGGTTACCAAATAACTGAAGGAACAGGGAAGAGTATGTGTGTGAGTATGTGTGTATTTCTATGTAGGGCTGTGTGTGTATATATATATACATATATATATATATACACACACATGAAATTACAGAGAGATAGACACAACAGAAAAAATCATTTATCACTGAAGTCTTCCTATCTGAATTGAGGCAAAATTAATAACATATACTGTGGTAGACTGACAAATCCAACAAAATTATTTTAATGCAGAAAAATATAAAGTAATGTCTTTGGAAAGAAATTGTGTAGATAATAAACATATGATGAGAGAATCTTGAAAACTGTGACTCAGGGAAAAAAAAGATAGAAAGGAATCATCACTGATAAGTTTCCCAACACACCTTTAGTTTAATGCTCTGGCAAGAGAAACTAATATGTACCCCTAAGATATACACAGAGAATTAAAAAAGAAATAACTGATCTGGTGTCAATGTACAGAATTGCTAACACTGTTACAAGTTCATCATGTCCACTTCTAAGGTCTGAAGACTGTGAGTAAGCTTTAACAATGTGAGGCTTAAAGCAGTGCAGATGCCTAGTTTGGTGACACAATTCTGAGGACTGATTGTTGAGCATTTACACTTGGAAGAAAAAACTTACAGGGAGCAAGTTTTCAATTCTGCAGAAAAAGGTATAACAAGGTACAATACCTGTGAGCTGTACTAAACAGCCTTGTCCATCAAATAAAACACAACTTGCAAGTAGCAAAAAAAGATTAAAAATTGAAAGAGGTTACAAGGGTGTGTAGTGAGGAAGAAAGAGAAGGAAATCTGTCTGCACAGGGCCCTGGCTCCCTGGGCATGCCTTGGTTCACGACTCTCACATATAATTTCCCTGAGTACCAGTGACTGGTACTGTGCTACAAGCGCTGTGCGAGACAGAGCAGAAATGCAAGAACTGACAGCAAGAACACCAAATTTATGCTTCCCCCATGTTCTCATCACTCCACCTGTGCCCCCAGAAAGAGGACTAACCTTATGGTTTCATTGCACTGTTGAATATACTCAAAATACATATCTATGTTACTGTAATTCAAGTGCTGTACGTCCATACCATGATTTGTACTTGTAATTTTGCAGCATTTTGATACCCATCTCTTCTTTCTAGTTTTCAGTAACGTCATCAAGGATCAAAGAACTTCTCATACAAAAGACATACAAAGACGTGGGTCCCTTTCTCTGGTGCAAGGTACCAATACCATATGGTGGAGCTTGTATACGAACATGGGAGTCTCTGGAATGGAAAGCTGCTTCTGTCAATTAAATGCATGTGACACACTACAGCTTTCATCCCTGTGTTGTGGTTTAAGCCCAGCCAGCAACTAAGCACCACACAGCCGCTCGCTCACTCCCCCTATAGCAGGATGGGGGAGAGAATTGGAAAAATGAGCAATCTTGTGGGTTGAGATAAGGACAGTTTAATAGGTAAAGCAAAAGACTTCCGATTGGCAGACAGATGTTCAGCCACCTCCAGGAAAGCAGAGCTCCATCATGCAGTGACTTGGGAAGACAAAAGGTTATAAGTCCGAATGTCCCGGCCTGGCTGAACAGGGAGATTTTGCTG
>NW_010562752.1:0-12624 GCF_000687285.1 Phaethon lepturus
AGCATTAGAACCAGCTGCCCAGGGAGGTGGTGAAGTCATTATCACTGGAGGTGTTCCAAACACGTGTAGACATAGTACTTCAGGTCATGGTTTAGTGGGCATGGTGGTGTTGGGTTGATGGTTGGACTTGAAGATCTTAAAGGTCTTTTCCAACCTTGATGATTCTGTGATACTGTGAAAAGTAAGGATGGACAGATAATGGGCAACGGCAATTTATTGCAATATTACCACTGCTAAGAGAAAGTACTGAAGCCTGTTAAATATTGGAGGAATTGTTTTTTCTCTCATATTTAAGATCAGAATTTATGTGTTGGTTTTAATATGTTTGTTATTTTTGAAATTAATAGGAGATTTCTCCCTAGTTATTATGAGTGTGTAGCAATTGCTTTGTTGTGGCTCATTTCTTCTGCTTCTCACATACTGGCCCAACATTATTGCGACTTGAGAGAACAATATTTAATGGGGTACTATTATTGTCTCTGTGTGTAATTTATGCAGTGTGTTTTATATTAATATATATTGAATCCAGTTTACCACAAAGTGATTGTGAACTAGCCTTGCTTCTTTAAACTTAGAACAAATTTGAAACTGTTCTCGAAAAAGGGTGTTCAGAGTTTGTGTGAATTTGTTCCACTTTAAGGGAAGAAAGTTCCACACAGGAGAAGCTGAGAGTTTTTCTTGGGAGGCAGGAGAAGGAGGGAAGTATTGGTATAACAACATAATTTATCTTTTACACACTCAACATAAGTATGTAAAAGTTGTTCCCTGATCTGCATCATCCCCCTTTAAGTAGTGCTGTTGTTACCTTGTCATAGAAACTGAGGAATAACCTAGTCATGCTACTTCTACTTCATGTTGAAATGACATCAAGTTGAGTGCTAAACTTTTGTACAGTCAGTGAATAACAGAGCCCGTTCTGGGAAAGTTCACTCCATTTTTCCCTCCTGGTGTGTGAGAATGAATAAATGTATCACAACTCTTGAGGGGTGTTGGGTGTCTGTGAATGACACATAAATTATCAGCTTTTCTTTCGCTTCTCATCATTTATTTATGTTTCCAAACAATCTGTTGCAAGTGTCTTGGTTTGGTTTGGAACCTTTTTTTTCTTTACTGTCCTCACTGACCTTGAATTTACTCCTCCTCTGGGTCTTTAAAGGGTTATTCATCAAAATCCACCTTTTATCAAGAGAACTATTCCAGGTCTTGTCTTTCCGTGGTTTGTGCAAGTTCTGTCTCAGATCTTTACGGCAGAGAGAGATTCAGTAGGCATCCTTCATTACCTTTTCTCCAGTTCAGTACTGTACTTGAAGTTCTGAACTGATGTGAGCCTGGCTCTGTGCTGAGTCTTTTATAAAGCTTCCAGTGTACTCTTGCAGTATTTACAAAGGAGGATTCTTATTGTGAGAGTACAGTGCTGAGCCAGCAAGAGGGAGGCGGCTGTGGGTAAACCCACGTTATTTAATTATTAGTATGAATTGTTGAATTCAGAACTGTTAAAAAGGAGTTAGACAACATATAAGATATGTTGCTTTATTTTCTGTTTATGAATGTAATGTATAATGGGATAAGGAAGAAGAAATTGATTCTGTTTCAGGTGGTGAAAAGTAAAACCAAATACTAGGGTTGCTGATGTTCTTTTAAATCCAGTCTATGCCCTTGGTTCCTCTTGACTTCAGTGGCTACTGAGGAAAATCACACTTTGTGATGGCAAATAAATACAAAATGCAAACTAATGCAAGTGATCAGGCCTTTTGATATCTCAATGCATCACTGTATGCTGGTTTAATTTCATTAACCAATAAATTCATTATTATCTCAGTGTTTTCAAGCAAATAATGCTAAGCACTTTAATTACACGACTGTGTAAAAACTACAACATGACTTTGAGAAACTACTTGAATTTCTTGAAGAAAAAAGAAGACAGGGAAAAAAAATCTATAAAATTGAGCCCCATGACTTCTTACGGTGGTATTGTTGCAGATTAAGTTATTGTCCATTCAGTTGAGACACAGTAACTCCTGGTGTGTATTCCACTGCACTATCACTTTGAAAAATTAAACAGGGTTGTTTAATTCTGAAAGTATTTCGTTAAGAGATGAGTAGGATGTGCACAGTGAGCAGCCGTGTCTCCCATGAGGGAGTATGAATTTAATAAAAAACGGTTACAAAATTGTGAGTGATCATTTGACGATGTCCTCAGTGCATTTTGGAGAAAATCTTCCAAGTGTTGTCTTTTACAGGTTAAAATCTAATGGGTATTTTATTTCTTACATAAAATGCTTAGTATGATTGGGTCTCAAGTTCTGATGTTTAAACAGATTATTCAGTCTTGGATAGTATTATGCAGTGTTAATAATGTTGATATATATTTGAATATTTATTTTACAGTGACCTTTTAAAAGAGTATGAATTGGGAAGGACTCCTAATCCTGATATTGTGTGTAACAAGCACATCAAATTCAACTACTTTCTTCATTATGCTATGGATAACCTTGGTAAGGCATTTTCAAGTGTGTCAGTACAGAGTGTGTGCCATGGAAATGCTTAAAGGATACAAACTCTTGAAAAGGTGGGGAAAAACACGAGTTCATATGCATGCCTAATTCACATATCTCCGTGGCAGTATTTCAATCATCGCAAAGTATTTGGTTTTAAGTTTGCTTTTACATATAGAATCATAGAATGGTTCAGGTTGGAAAGGACTTTTAAAGATCTTCTAGTCCACCCTCTTTGCTGTGGGCAGGGACATCTTCCACTAGGCTAGGTTGCTCATATGTGGGAACAGATGTAATTTGGGGACATACATTGACTTGACCATTAAGTTTTACATTCTTAGGTGGTCCTTAAAGTACAGAAGCACAAGTGCTGGCATGCTGATGAATAGTTTACGTTATTATTGTCAGTATAAGACCTCTCTATAGGTTTTCTTCCTTCATTGCTTGCTTCTTTTTCTACTGGATGTTTATAATCCTGTTTTAAACTCTGAATTTCAAATATGTGCCTTTGTGTTTTGTGTTTTTTTTCTTGATAGGAGCAGATGCAATTGCTACTGGGCATTATGCTAGGACCTCACTAGAGGATGAAGAAGTGTTTCAACAGAAACATGTTAAAAGACCACAAAGGCTTTTCAGAAACCGTTTTGAAGTTAGAAATAGTAAGTGGTTTCTTCATTTCATATTTCGCCATAGATATGAAACAGAAATTTAAACTATATTTGGTGTCACAGAGTCAGGGAAGTTTGTTATCTTACACACAACAAGTGTTTTAACTTTATTTAAACCCCAGCCTTTGTAGAAGGGTAATTGCACAAAACAGAGGCTTTACATTACTGAAAATTACCCTGACTAGTCAAGTATTACACGTTCTATTTTTAAGAGTTCTAATCCAGGTGCAGAGGTAGGAATAAGCATTTCAGTAGTAATCAACATTCTGGAGGAGCTGTAATGTGGATTAAGGGGACAGGGCTATCTTCCATAATCTTGGAGAAGTGTTTCAGGAAATCTTTACGAAGTATTTCCATGGCTTACATAAAATTTTCTTTTTTAATATTTCTTCTATTTTAGGGAATGTATTCTTTGGCTATTTGGTATATTGTCTCGATAGAACTCATCATGGGAATATGCTTAAGTGGAATTTTAGAATTAGGGATTTGAAACATTAAAATTAGTAACATACTATTAGACTGTATATTATTTTACTGGAAAAAAATCATGTTCTTCTTCAGTAATTCAACTATTCTGCCTTATTTCTCTGTTCTCCTGTAGAAGCCTGATTTTCCCAGGTAGATCAAGGTTCTGCCTACACTGCAATTGAAAAGTGCAAGTGCAGCATATGCAGACATTTTTAAGGTTACAATTCTCATGTCAGCAAAGGTACTAGTAGCAGCAATGCAGATTTTGCTCTTCGCTTTAGTCGTCTGCCTGTGGCTGTATGTAATCAGAGGTTGAGTTCAGCACCACAGTGGTTTCTCTTGTTATTGGTACCAAAGCCAGCTTGATGGATGCTATTTTGGTTATGTCTCTGCATGGCACTGTCACAGCTTAGATGGCATTGTAGAGATTTCCCAAATAGCTCTGCAATGGGCCATAATGCAGTAGAGTAACTCAGATGAAGCTCTGTGTAAGGAGAAGCGTGCTATACCCAAAGGGAAAGAAACTTGCAAACTACCACTATGCGAAGCTGCCATGGTGATGTTTTTGTATTACAGCTTTCCCGCTTTCATTTGTTTGTACTGTACTTAAATGGGTTTATTTGTTTGTTTGTTTAAATTTTATTTCTGGAAAGTAGAAATGGCCCCAGCAGGACCAACAGTCTATATTTGTGACAGACTGTGATTCACAGTCATTGTATTTTGTGATGTTTTAAACAGGCTTCCCGCCCCGTTGCTGAGATTTTGTATTATTAGTTGTGACTGAACGATTAGCCTGTAGTTAATATTCGTTTAAGTCAAGGAACATGTAAGTAGAGTTTGTACAACAGCAGAGCTATTAGCTCTTGAAGAGAGGGGACAGAACATGACTGAAAAACTATACCAATTTTATTTCATCTGGGCAATCGGGAGACTTCATCTGTTTTAAAGAAAAAAGTCAAACTCTTCTCTCTGAGCACTGGGAATAACTGCTGATTGTTCAAATCATTGATTTATAGCAGTGTGATTTCAGGGCAAAACCGAATGTCTTTTTGAAGAACAATATACTCTAAGGTATTTGAATCTTCATTCTCTCTTTCACACTTCATGTGAAAGTTGTTTTTGTTTTTCATATTGTTGTTGTTCTTGCCAATGATACAAGCAGTGTTGTAATAGATGAGGCAGTGTAAGACTTTGTAAGATTCCACGTTGTACAAAGTCAGAAGCTTTGTAGATCTTTTTAGTGGTGAGAAAATACCCAAACATTTTTAGTCAGATTTTGAAAAACCTTAAAATACTGTCTTTAACATGTACTTGGAAATAATAAAACTAAAATGTTGATTGTCAAACAAAATACTAAAGGAAGTTGAACTATTAAAGGGCGTTATGTTGAGATGCTTTATGTGTTCTGCACTTTGCAGCTGTGAAACTCCTTCAAGGGGCTGACCTCTTTAAGGACCAGACCTTCTTTCTAAGTCAGATCTCGCAGGATGCTTTGAGGAAAACCATTTTCCCTTTAGGGGATTTGACAAAAAGTTTTGTAAAGAAGATAGCAGCTGAACATGGCCTTCATCATGTGCTAAAGAAAAAAGAGGCATGGTAACACTTAAAGTCTTTTGATTTGTACTTCTCTCTAGAATAGACTTTCCTGAACTTTTTGAACTTTAATCTCTGGCAACTCGTCTGTTTCCGAGCACCATAATAGAATAGGTTGGGAAGCAGTTTTATAGCTGTCTACTTGCTTAAAAGCACTTTTATGAGCTTGTGGTTAGCTGTGTATTTTAGCTTGCAGATAATTTGTCTACCATTGTGTCTTAGAAGAGCTAAGGTGAAGGTGAATGTGTTAGGATGCTGTGAGCCTTAAGGAAAGCATTCCCTATCACAGCAGGTGAGAAGCCTTTGGTCTTTATTTTCCACAGCTTTTAAAGGCTTCCTCACTGTAATTGTTTTTCAATATGTCTCTACAGAAATTGGGTCATACTGTTTTGCCACAGTTACTGTTCTCTGAGCACTAACACTTCGTGAATTGATCTAAAAAAATATAATGCAGACAGCAGTTGTATTACTGATGCTGTCTTGATTGGTTTTAATGTTTATATTCATCTGCTGTAAATAGGTGTTTGAAGAATGTAGGCAGTAGCTGAAAGGGAAAGGAAAGCCTATTTGTTTTTTAAAGGTTTTTTTTTCAAGAGGTATACCATTACTGTGTAATTTGTGTTACTTTTGTACTTGAATCTGAAAGAGACTTCTGTTTTTAATATACATACAATATAGTCGTCAAGGTTAATGTATTTATTTATTCAACGTGTTCTATTTCTGATTATTTTTCTCCTCTTCTGTGCCTATGGCTCTCACTGATACTGTATAGAATTAGTTTACCTATGTTGGAGCAGATGATGTGGTTTTGTTTATTTTGTGAGATGCCTAGCATAGTTTGGGACACATCGGGGGTGGAAATCCATCTTGGACAGGTTATTAATAGACATTATTTCAAACGTTTTTCTCTGCTTTTATAGATTCAATACCATGTTTCCTTTTCAGAGTATGGGAGTCTGTTTCATTGGTGAAAGAAACTTTGAAAATTTCCTTCTTGAGGTGAGCAACATTAAATCTATGACAACTTTATGTTCTGTTCTTGTTTTCAGTAGTAATTTATGACACTGTCTACAGAAAAATCTCCAACAGCTTGTGGCCCATGCTAAGTAGCAACGTCCCATCTTCCTTTGCAGTCCCAAGCCTACCCAGAAGCTAATGCCAATAGCCTGTAGAAAGTATCTTGCCCCTCCACCAACAAACAGTCAGTCACTGTCTGTCGCCAAAGGAGTGTGTGAACTTGCAGTCCTGTGCCTGCCAGGCTCTGGCATGTCGTTGGGATGTGAGAGGGGCAAATGGCTGAATCCTGCTGTCACTGGCGTAAGTGAGGATGGGGGGAGTGAAGCCCAGAATTACTGCTGATAGGGACTGCCGTTCCTACTTTTCTCTCTAAAGCAGCATCAGGGAAGAGGCAGTAAGCTGCTTGGGCAGAGTTTGCTTATGGAGAAGTTCCTTTCCCACTTCAAGAGAATGTAGTGACAGAACCTGAAATATACTGTCAAGTTTTTTGGGGCCATCTTGTGGCTTAACCAATCTCTTTCTATTTGGTAGTATTTAGAACCTCGACCAGGTAATTTTGTTTCCATTGAAGATAAGAAGGTTCTGGGAACACACAAAGGTAATTGGCTAACCCACCTTAATAACTGCTTTTAGATAAATGGAACAATACTGCTTGTATTTGGAGGGACAAATTTTTGTGAAATTCCAAATCAGCCTGCAGGTTTTTCTGAGTTTGATAACTAATAATCATGGAAAACTTACTTTATATAATAGTAGAGCCTTGAACTACAACTGATTCTTGATTATTTGTTCCACGTTGCAAGAAAGTAAGTGATAATTATTAGGGTTACTTTGTTGATACTAAGTGGTTGTTCATTTACTACTGAGAGACCTTTGCTATTTAATTCTTTCAAAATTACTGTGCTTCAGTTCCAGGTTCTTTAGTACCTAGACTTTGCAGAAAAAATACACCGTGCACCTCAGTGATGCATAGTAGGACATCACCAAAAATGGGCAGCTTACCTTTTCCTTTCCTTCTGTGTGTCCCTCCTTTGCTCTCCTCAGTTCTAGCTGCCAGAACTGAGTTCCTCTTCCAGGTAATTTATGGAAGCAGGATGTTCTACCACTACCTAAAAGTAAGGGAAACTGGTAAGACTGAGTGGTAGCAAAACCACAAACTGAAGCTGAAATAGAGAAATAAGCGCTTGTCTTTTCTAAACCCTAAGAATACCACAATTGAAACAGATTAGCTTGAAATCATGCGCTTCAGGTAGAGATGAAAACTTTCAAGTAGATGTTAGTTTAGTTTGTAATGCCACACTTCTCTAAGACAACTTGGTTTGTGATTCTTTGTTTAGTGGTAAAGTTTTGGGGGAATAATTTTAACATATTTTTCTGAAAGTGAAAGAATAGAAGTTGCTAGCAGTGTTACATTTTCATATTTCTTTAGGTTGGTTCCTTTACACAATAGGCCAGAGGGCTAGACTAGCAGGTCTGAAGGATGCTTGGTTCGTTGTAGACAAAGATGTCAGCACTGGAGATGTCTTTGTGGTGAGTTAATTAAAACTGGTATTGCAAATAACTAATGCAAGCATTTTGTGACTCCTGCTGTATGGAATGTGATTCTAACCCGGGCAGAATTCTTGGCTTTCCTCTTGAGGGAAACAAGAATCAACGAGAGCAGCATCAGCAGATATGAAACATCTTGTCCAAACTGGCTCTTCTTGAGTAGAGAATTGTTGCAGATTTTGGCATAAAACTTTTCCAAACAAAAGGCAAATACTGAAAAGAATCAGCTAGTCTACTGAGCTCTCATTTTCTACTCTAAAACATGACGTTTTTATTGTAGTAGTTCTGATACTATATAAAATGTGTATTATCTTGTTTTACTATGTATTGCTACTTTCTTTTCCTAGTAAAAGAAGTAGTAGCCAGTAATACAGTTTTATCTTTTTGAAAACCGAGGCAGAATATATATAATACTGCAAATAATTGTTGGGTTAATGACTAATCATATGACATGACTGGGAATTCTGCAGCTTGCTATCACTGTTAATGTTTTTTGCTCTTAATGCAGTTGTTATTCGTATTTGATACTGATGTGATTATAATGAGGTGTTCTGCTACTTGTTGATGTGCCTGGAGGTGGGGGGAAATCATAATCAAATGAGAGTTGGGAGGAAACAGGCAGGACCACTAAGAAGGTTTTTTTTATGTCCTACAGTAAGGTTGTGTGTGTGCAACACCTTTGTTGGGGAGGTGTTGAGTTGAGAAATTGGAGAAGAGGGAGGTAGGATCTTGTTGAGGTAGGGTAAGGAGGGCAGTAGATACCTGAACTCAGCATGAAGGAGGCAGAAATTATGATTGGAGGAAAAAGAATACAAGAAGTGACAACACTTCTTGAGATGGAGAAGACTGACAAATAATTCAGGCTTGCTTTAGCCTATTTTCTTCATTAAAGGTTTCCACCTGGAAGCTGATTAAGTGCTAATAAATGCTTTCTTATTTATTTTGCCTTCATTTTGATATGGTTTGATACTGCTTCTGTATTTCATGCTTTACAAGTTATACACTCTCTGGCAAAAACATCAGCATTAAATAAACATGTTTTAAGGCACCGTCAACAGATCACCCTGCTCTGTACAGAGACCTGTTGCGGACAAACCGAGTGCACTGGATAGCAGAGGAACCTCCTGCAGAGCTCATTAGAGATAAAATGATGGAATGTCATTTCAGGTTTCGGCACCAGATGGCACTGGGTAATGAAACCTTGTTTTGTTTTTTGTTTTACTCATTTTGTGAAACTGGTAGTGTGTTCAGTGTAGTTTTGCAGAAATAGTTGGAATGTTTTGGCTTGCCTTTCTGTAGTGTCTTTATAGAACAATTCTGTGTAGTATTATCTTGACTTACATCTGTTTAACTGAGTGATGAAGGTTTTTCTGTTTTTTAATGTGAACATAAGGATTAACTGGCAAGTGTTTGGCCATTTTCTGCTCTAGTGCCTTGTGTTCTGACTCTAAACCAAGATGGGAGTGTGTGGGTGACACTAGTGAAGCCAGCAAGAGCTATCACACCTGGGCAGGTAAGTTATTAGAAGTGATTTTCTTTCCTTTTTTGTGTTTTGGCTTATCTGCCTAATAAAACAGAGTAGTGTTTTTATTAGCTGGAGCAAAATAATTAATTTATTTGCATGTGACAGCAGTTAGCTCTATTTTGACTATTCATCAACTCTTTTGAAGGAGTTTGTTTCTAGTTTTATATGGTGGTTGTTATCCATATAGTCTGAGAAACTGGCTTACAAGTTTTAGAAATACATGAAGTCACCTCTGGTAATCAGTTTTATAAGCAGAAATGGAACCTGTTGTCTCCAAGAAATAGATTTAAAAAGACATTCGTTTGATAATTGGCTGCTTAATATGGTTCTAGTGTTCAAATGTGTTTAGTAAGGATCTGTTGTCCCGGAACAGTACTGAGAAGAGGTGCCTTTTAACACTGCTAATACAAAGATACTCGATCACATCGTAAACCAGTGGTTCTCAAACATTTTCTGCATGCCCTCTCCCAGCTTATGTTCTACCCTCCCTTTCCCTCCCCAAAACTTTGGGGCCCATGGGACACATCAGGAGGGAAATTGTCTGAGAGCTATTTTTGATGGAGAAATACACTTAAGAGAAGTACACTGAGCTGAGAAGACTCCAGCCAGAGCTGATGATAGTCATGAAAAGCCCCTGATGACCAGGAGCTGCTGAGCCGGTAACCGGGCTCTTTACTGCAAGGTAACAAGACAAGGCCAGGACGTCTGTGCTCCTCCTCTCCTGCAAACACCTGCTGAGCACATCAGGGACCCCCCGTCGCTTCCTTCCAGGTAGTCTGTTCCAGTAGTCCTTGGTCCCTTTCCTGTTTTGAGAAGTGCCACTGTAGCCTGGGCACAGGTATCTGGGGAAGGTCTGGTGAAGATGCAGATGATATGTATGTTGTCCCCTTTGAGAAAGGAAGCTTTCCAGCACAATCCATTCCACCTTAGTAACTGAAGAGTTTTGAGATAATACTGTAGAAGTTCATGATGGAATTTCCATCAACATGTTTATATTTACACTTGTATGAGCCAAGAAATCCTTTGCATTTTTTAATTTTTTTTTTTTTTTTTTAAGATTTAGTCAGAAAAAATATAAATAAATACACTCAGTGTCCAGCAGGTCTTGCACAGCCTGCAGTTGCTCTCCATGCTGTTTGCAGCTGCTGAAAAGACTCTCCCTGTGTTTATCTCCTAGTTTGCCGTGTTCTACAAGGGTGATGAGTGCTTGGGCAGTGGGAAGATCCTAAGGATGGGCCCATCGGTGCATACCATGCAGCAGGGCAAAAACCGAGAGGAGGGTCCAAAGAAGGAAGAGATTGACAAGATAGAGCCAGCAACGTAACACGTGGGTTTGGTTATTGGAGGACTTTGGAGAATTTGCTGCCTGAGAATAATAAAAACAGTAATAAACATATTTTTTGTTGATCTGTATGTTCTAAAGGTCAGTTAACCATCAAGTCCCAGCTTTTGACTGTTGGCACTGAACAGGGTTAAAACTACAGCCAGTTTGACACAATCTTACTGGCCTGGATGGTGATATGGAATGTTAGTACGCTTCAAGGGATGTCTTAAGGTTGTTCTGTAATAGTAGTTACACATACAAGAATTTTAATATAAAAATCATGTCTGAAATCATAAATCTATGTTTTATGAGTACGTGAAATACTTTTTTTTTTTCTTCTTACTTGAAGATACCTGTCCCTAGGTAAAGTACATGTGGTGTTTGTGCTTTGAACTCTGGACAAGGAATGAATGATATTTAAGTTCAGCATTTTGAATGAACTCCAAGCAACAGATATTTATTTTTCATGTTACATAGTTTTATAAGAAATGCTTTGGATTCTTAAGCTGTATTAAGTAGTGATTTGAGATCTTTATGTAATTTAGAATTACAAATCTAGGGGCTTAAAACCAACATTTTTTCACGCAACTGACTAATTTTTTGTTAACTGCTGAGGGCAGAGGCTGTTTGGTTTGTCTCCTGGAGAAGAGAATGCATTGTTGTGTTTCAGAAAAATGCAAATTCATATGCATTTCCTTATTATGTAGCTAACTTCATATAGATGTGATAATGATTGGATCTTGCCATCTGTCAAAACGGAGTGGTATTAGGAAGAGCTGAATATCTCTGTGCAAATTATCTATGTTTATAAGGATTGGGTGCATACTGAGGATACCCTAAGCTTATAATAAAATTTTATTACAGCAAGTCAACAAAAACTAATTCCTGTCTTTCAGCATAGTAGTAGGAGGTAACTGTCCCTAAGTACAGCTGTGCAGGACTTTACAGATGGGTGTAGAATTTTGAGATTTGTATCTAATTTGGGCAGTTGGAAAGCTGTACTATGAATAGCTCTTTTCAGCAGATCTGAAGGCTTGAATGACATGAACATTCTCTTCTGTTGTCTTAGTGTCTTCTAAGAATTCCTTCTATTTCTTCTGGTAAGAAAAGTGAATGGTAGTCTCTTTTACTTCCATCCTTTGGAAAAAAGAGGGAGAAGACACTCTTCAGTATCTACCTGCTGGGCTGGCAAAGTTAAACGCACAGTTCAGGGAGCCCTATGGAAAAAACCTAGGCTGTTAAAATCTTACGTATCTATTTGACATTACAGTAGATCTGCTTGAGAGGAGAAAAAAGCCATCCTTTTTCACTAGTGCCAAAATCGGTTCACTTTAGCAGTCTGTCTTCAGAGTGTCTATCCACGCGCAGGTTAAATGTAAAGACTGTTCTTGCTTCATGTCAGCTCCTGATTTGTGTTAAGTGAGGTGTGTTACGGATCCCGGTCATGACTTTTATGTGGTTTTCCTAATGTTTTTCTTATCCTTCCTGAAACTTTTGTCTTTGCAAAATGTGGAATTAATTACTAAGGAGTTAATGCTCTACATTGTCCTCATCTGAGTTTTCCAGTAAATGCCCCAATTAAACCTTCACAAATGTTTTGTGTTATACTAGTGTGGTTTTTATTATTACTTCATCTCACAACACTTTCAGATACGTTTGTTGTTTGATACTGGTAGAGGTAGGTTCAATTGTGAGGACATGAAAAAGGATGTAGCCATTTCTGTGTCTTCAAAATTCACTGTCTTTTAAAATTCACAGAAATGCAGAGGTTGGCAAGGACCTCTGGAGATCATCTAGTCCAACTCCACTGCTCAAAGAAGGGGCAACTAGAGCAGGTTGCTGAAGGCCATGTTGCCAGGTTTTGAATATCTCCAAGGAGGGAGACTTCGCTACCTGCACTGATATATCTAAAAGAAAGACTGTAAGGAGGATCCTGGGAACTACAGGTCTGTCAGCCTGATCTCAGCACCGAGGAAGATTATGGAG
>NW_010562753.1:0-7179 GCF_000687285.1 Phaethon lepturus
ACGCGGAGGGCGGCGGATGGGGTCGGGTAAATGCTTTCGGGGACCAAGCGCGCTTTGGATCGGTGGATGAGCTTTGATTAAGCTTTGATTAATTTGTGTAGGAACCCCGCAGGACAAGGCGGCCTGCCGGGGCGCAGCTTCGCCGCAGAGCTGGCACCAGCTGCGGGCTCCGGCGTCGCTACCGGCGCGGGCGGATTCCTTCTATCATCTCATTTATCATCGGTTGCTTCCAGTCCAATTTCGTTCACGCCTTACATTTTTGATTGTCTTGGATTAAACGTTACCAGAGGAAATAATACTAATAGCCTTTCACAGCGAAAAAAATCAACTTCTAAGGCATTTGTTATGGGAAGGATTATAATAAATTAAATGCTTAAACTAGCACTGTGCAAGCATTTTTGTCTTGGATCAAAATGTTTGCGCTGGCTGTTTAAACATTTAATTTATTATAATGAGAAATATCATTGTAAAAATAAGCATGTTAATTAAACTTGAGTTTTGCAAATGTGAGTCATTCCATGTGGACACAGTATAATGAATATAGACAGGTAGAGTCTGCATGCCCTTTTTTTCTCGTTAAGAAAATGAACATTTACATCTTTAAACCCTGCAGCTATTAGTTATTTTTAATGAACTGTGTTGCCATTTCAAAGTTAAGCTCTTATATGATGCAATCAGATATTGCTAGGTCAGGGAAGAACTTTGCTAATTAAGTTGCAGAGAAGTTCTTTGCCACAGATAATTGATTAAAGTTGTTATATGGATAATCAGTTTACCCAGTTAAACAAATAAAAATAAATAACTGCTAAGAAAACCCAGGTCACGTCAGGGTGGTAAATCGAAGCAGAACCCCGGCCATCCCGGAGCCCAAAGGAGCCGTGAATTTAGAAATGACAGCCTGAGCCTCTTTGTTATCATCTGACAGGGTAGCGAGGGGCCGTGGGGACCTTTACAAAGGCAAGTTGGACAGTGGTGGTTTGCTGCTGGTGTGGGTGAGAGAGGATGGAGGCAAGATGCTCTCTCCCTTTCAAGCGAAGTGATTGGAAGAAATTTTTGCTCATGCCAACCTGTCTCCGGTGCATCCAACTGGTCTTGCCCCGGATTCATCGTATATGCCAGGTTGTATGCTGATACGTGAACAAAAAGCACCTGGATTTGCTCCCAGCTCTCTCACAGATGTGTTGCGTGGCCTTGAACATGTTTCTTTACCTCCTGGGTGCTCATAAAGTGCTCTGAGCTACTGCCTGGCAAACAGTAGAGGTAGTGCTACCCTGTTTTAATTAACACCCTGCCAAGCTGCGTGTTCGGCGGTGTCTCAGACCTCTCGTTATTGTGCATTACTCAGGCAGGCAAAGGTCACAGCAGGCTGCCAACCCTGGCTGAATCCCACTTCTGAAGTGGTCTAGCCCCCAAGGGAGGGAGGAGGAACATCTTTGGTACGGCAGTGAAATTAAACTCTGGAGAGGGAGGAGACCTCGGTGAATTATTTTCCAGGAGCCACAGCAAAGAGCTGCGGATGGGATGCTCCCGCTCAGGGGGCACATGCCAAATGCACCGTTGTCCCATATGCAGGGATTCAGGCAGTAGCAAATCTGTAAGCAAAAGCAATTTTAAGATCTTGAGCTGCGCAGCTGCCTCTTTGTGCTATTCTCTAGCTAGTAGTCCACTGAACCTGCTCTTAGTGTCTGCTGTAGGATTTTTGGAAGGTCAAGATTCTTGAATTTCTTCCAAATCCAGCGGACATGTTTTGAATGAAAAGAGAGGATGAATTAAGCTGAGGATCCTCTGTACCTAAATGAAATTGGTTATTTTACTGGGGATTGTCCTCCAAAACTATTGTGTGTTTGCAGCCTGTAGACAGCTTAGCATCATATGCTTAGCGTCACCCACATCATGTGGGTCTCCTGTCCCCCCAAACTCCCTGTTTTTTTGTGTGTCTTCCTCTCACTGTGAGTGGGAGAGAGAAGAGTTTTCCAGGTGAAGGGAAGATGCTGTTGCCCTTTCTTCTTCTCTTTGTGTCTCTCTGTCCCTCTGATAGAGTTTTACAGAGTTGTCCATCATCATGGCCTCTGCTGACCTCCTGCAAAACTCCCCTCTTCTTGCAGGAGCAAATTCAATTTATCCCTGAGCTGTTTTGCTGTAAGGAGTATTTCTACACAGAGCACGAGCCTGTGGGGAAAGGGAGGTCCTGTCTGCAGGACCCTTTGGGCTGGTTGTTCTTGGGTGAGCTGCTCCATCCCCTTGGGATGGAGCACATGGCTGGGGTTACAGTGACCTTCTGTAGAGCAGTCCATCCAGGCAAGGCCAGGGCCCATCACCTTGTCAGAAAGCTACAGCTAGCAGGCAGGTGGGCAGAGGGTCCCAGGAGCTGGGCTGTGAAGGAGGACAGGGGCTGCCTGGCAGAGAGCTGCAGGGACAAATGTCATTTCTTGCTCTTGGCTTTGGGCCATCCACCCCAAGACCTTGGGAAGGTGTAAAAGTGCAGGTGCCCAGCCATCTGTGGTGGGTGCAGAGGCTGTTCCCACTGTATGTCCACTTTAGATCTGGAAGAAAGCCTAGAGGTAATTTTGCTATGGTGGGAACTGGGAGATCCTGTGTGCCCATGCCAGGATAGAAATGCCCAAGTCTCATGGCACTCAGATAATCCAGAGGACAAGTGTGACCATAAAACCTTATTGCTGAGGCCCAATACCTTGACTTGAGAAGTACCTGTAAACTGTGAGTCAGCTGTTCATGGCTGGAGGTAGCTGAAATGTGGACATTGTGTTGGGATCTGAAGCAGTTGCCCAGGAGGGGAGGATGGGTGGTAGGCAGCCTCTATGGCCTCCAGCACATTCACCCTCTGTAGGTTAAGGCAACGGAGCACAACTGGGCTTGGAACAGAGACCTGCCTCGATATCCGAAGGATGGAGTTGCCAAAAGATGCAGAGGATACCTCTGCATCCTCAAACAGCATTCGACTGTAGCACCACATGGTCTTGCTTCCCTGCCTCGCTTGTGGGGCCGCTCGGTCCTCCTTACTCAAAAAGTAGGGGCAGGGCACAGCAGCCGGCTGCCCGCTGCAGCAGGAGCTGACGGGCAAAGCGGGGTTTGCCTGCTGCAGGCTGAAATGACTGCTCATGCCCATGACCTGGAGGATGCTAATGCCCACTCAAAAAGAATTAATAATTACCAACTGAATAAACCCACTGGCTACTCACAGCCAGGCTAAGTCGCTGCTTTTCTCAAGTTGGTGGCCATCTGCTCCCTTTCCATTTCAGCTCCCAGGATTTTAACCCTCCCCAGGCACTGCGGCACGGGGGGAACCTACCGAAGCCAGTCCCTCTCTTGATCCCTGCATCCTTCCCTGCCCACGGCAGGTCCCTGGCTCCCTGTGAACTCTCCCAATATGATTCTGTGAACTCTCCCGATATGACTAATGTTGGATGGGCCACATGCCCCAGGAGCCCTGAGAGTGGTGGGGATCCCACTGCCATGGGCACAGTGGGCACGGGTGCGAAAGCAGCTTTGTGCTTCCATCAGGAAGGACGGATGAACGGAAGGATGCTTATCACTGCTTAAGGAGGGGGAAACCCAACTCCAGAGAGCTTCTCCAAAGCATCCTCTTAAATAAGGAAGGCTTGAATACCTTGGCATATAGGACGGGAAGTAACACTTACTTCTCACCAGTTACCAGTCCATGTTCTTCAGCCTAAGTTTGGGTTTAGGTGACACTTGGGGAGTGAGCTGGCATTATGGCTGGTGATGCCAAGCCTTCAAAACATCCAAAAGGCATTAGGTTCCTCCTTGGCCAACCTTGAATTCTCCTAGAAACCTCCAGACGTTTTACATTACATATAGGCTGATCTACTTGTTGGCTGCTGCCCAAAACCACAATCTTGCCTTCTTCCCAGGCCCTGGGGACCTCCTCCCTCTTTGCCCCCTCCCCGACAGAGTCTGACATTCCCCTGACCCTTGTTTGAGCTAAACCTGCAGAAATCTACCCAGTTTTGGTACTTTTGTACATCTGGCTATGGGCAGACGACTTTCCTGGGTGCTGGTGGCAAAGGAGTAACGGGAAAATGAAGCTGGAGATCGAGAGAGGGATGGGCCATCCCCTTTGGTGACAGCACACCCACCTGAATTTCTATATCCGCGTGTGTGTCCATGTGTGAGGCAGGTGCTTAATCTGCTGTCGTATACAGTGGCGAGGTAGTCGACGAAGTTATGGGAGACTAGAGAGCAATTTTGCTAAACAAATGCAGGTGCCTACTGTGAGATGAGCCAGACAGCCCTCTAGACCCCCCTGACAAGCCCTCCTCGTCTGCCACAGGAGCATAGACCCTACTCTGCGTGAAGACACCTACGCGTTGGCCGCAAAAGGCACGTCTGTCTGAATCATCAGCTAAATCCCACCCTGCTGCCTCTCTGCCCTCAGGGACTGGTCCAGGCAGCATTTTCTGAGCATGTCTCGCCTGTGTAGAGATCACAGGAATAAACCCCCATCCCAGAGGTCACAGCCATATCCATGAGTGCTGCCATCCCATTTTACTAGGAGTCCTGCATCTAGAGCATGCACTGCAGAAACCAAAATTAGGCACCTCACGGTGATGTTTGACTCCATCACACATCATTAAACATAAAACATCCTTGAAGGCATTCAAGAGGTAGGGGACAGAAGAGAAGGACAATGGGAACTTGAATTTATTTTTTTTGGCTAAAGAGCCACAGAAGGCATCTCTGGGATCTTGTTTCCTTTGTGTGTGTGTGGTGGGTTGACCCTGGCCAGCAGCAAGACCCCCACCCAGCCGCTCACTCACTCCACCTACTCAACAGGACAGGGGGAGAAAGTCAGGTGAAAAAGCTCATGGGTCAAGATATATAGAGAGAGATCACTTACCAATTACTGTCACAGCCAAAACAGACTAGACTTTGGGAAAATTAATTTAATTTATTAACAATTTAAACAGATTTGGATATCTGCCCAAGGTCTCCAGGGTGGCAGTTGCAAGCCTACAGTCCCAGAACATCTCTGGAGCACTCAGGAGACAAGGCATCTTGTGGCTGTCCTGTCGTAGCATCACTCCTGTGTGTCTGTGGTACATCTTCATGGCCGTGCAGGTACACCTGAAAAAGAGGCTGTGGGAATTACCCACTTCTGTGTTTTAGTCCTCTTCCTTGATGCCAAAGAAATCAGACACACACCCAGTTGTGAGTCTGCTGGCCTCCAATGGCCTGGCTTGAAGCTACTAGGTATCTTCACCTTCATCTAATCAATTTTGGTCACAGCTCCCTCATTTTGCCACACTGTCAACATGCTCAGATCAGATGGTCTCGTGGCAATTGCTAACAGCAAACTACCCGGCAGTGTTTGAAAGCGCATGGGTTGAGATTCGTTTCGCTGGGTGTTGGATGTCCACAGTGCGAACGTATACAACCATTACAGGCTGCATGTAAGGAGGGTTGGGGAACTTCTGAGTGCAATATACCAGACCTATTTTAGCTGGCTGGTTCAGGAGGAGACGATGTGTGCCCTAAAAACGCCTATTTCTCTACACTGACTGTGAAGGGAACCAAGGGTGCTTTACTCCTTTGTAGGTGGCCACCAGAGACTTCTGCAGGAGTAGTCTCAAGCTCGGTGTTAGGGTTTTTGTGATCTCCAGCTGCTGTAACCAGTTTCGGCTGTGGAATTAATGCTGGCTCAGTGAAAGAGTGCTGCCTTCAGTCCTGTGTCCCTGCTCCCTCTCCTCACCTCTGCCCCCTGAGCCAGGGAAAGGCAGGCAGGAGAGGGCAGCTCTCCGCAATGGAGAGGTTGTGTGGTCGCACAGTCTTGTCCGCTGCACATGGCACAGGGCTGATCCCACACCATGCTTGGAAAATAAATGGAATTTAATTGATAGGTCTGCATTAATTTCTGAAGTATGCTAGAAAAAAATCTTAGTTATGTTAATCAAAAAATAAAAGAAAAAAACTAGGACATACACGGAGAAATAGCATCGACAGAGCAAACATTTGATTCAAGAGGCCCTGCCCAGGAGCTAAGCCTTGGGCTCCCCTCTCCACTCATCTACACTTTGGATGATGTGTGCTCTTGTCTGATGGAGCTTGGGGATTTTCGTCACCTAATTTTAGGCATCTAAAAGTTAAAGGAGTCCCAGCTGCTGCCCCCTGCCCTTGCAGGCAAAGGGGAGATCAGAAGCTTCAGTGATTCAGCTTAGTGGTCCCCATTGCTTGTCTCCAAGCCAAGATGAGAAGCTCTCAGAAGAGGTCCATATCTTTCCACTACCCAGAGAGGCCCTGCAAAGCAACGGGCTCAGATTTAAATGCCGAGTGGATGAATCCCACATTTTACTGGTGGCATGAAGGTCCCCAGACCGGGCAGATCAAGACGCCAGTGAGGCTGTAGGTGCTTGCTGCTGAGAGCTGCTCTGAGAATGGGAACAGGTGACTTTATTTTCCCCTAGTTTCAAGACGGTCTCACATTGGCATGGCCCAAACTCCTGGTTAGGCAGCGATGAGCATTGACCCATTGAGCACATAGGCTCTGTCGCAGGCAACAGCGTGAATTGGGCACCTCAACCCAACACAATGAACGGCCCTTCGGCTGTGGTTACCTCCTGCCAGCCTTCTGCAGGAGAGCCTGGGGACCTGCTGTGGAGGTCTTGCAGTACGTACCCCAGGCTTTCAAAGTAGATGACAAAGAACCAGCTTATGAGACTGCTTTTTTGACTGGGAGCTGCTCCCTCCCCGTGTTCAGAGTTATGACTAATTACCTCATGTGCAGGCTTGCTGCTCTGCATCACTGACGATTAGCCAGCAGGGAGGCTCCCAGCCTTCCCTCTCAGCATCCACCCTCCAGCCCCAGCTTCAGCCCTAAATTTAACCAAGACGACCCTCTTAGTTCATTAGATGCCTCACGATTTTTACTACTAGGTTTAGATGAATCACTGGAGATGCTCACCTATTTTCTTGACCATAAAATCTGCGTCACAGACGTTGCTTCCCAGCTGAGTCTTGCATCAGCCGGATTTCCATTACCTCCAGGTACAGTCTCTGAAGCTCTCTGCCCGCCACAAATCTTCACGCAGCAGTTTTTATGAAGCCCCTGTTAAAACGCAGACCGTGTGTGCATGAAAACTTGGTCAGGCTCTGCCACTCTTGCTATGTGGGCTTGATAAAGCTGGAAGTCAGGAGGGAAAG
>NW_010562753.1:7210-11834 GCF_000687285.1 Phaethon lepturus
AGAGAGTTGCGGGTAGGATGCTGTTTTCTAGTTACATTTTCAGGCACAAAGACTAATAGGGCCTTGTTTATGTCTAAGAAGACTTTATATTTTCTTTGCGAGTCATCTTCTATATATATATGTACCATGCTAATTAGACATATAATTGAAGAATTCACTATAAAACCCAAAAGCTTTGTCATGTGCAAATTTCTGGATTCTTGATTTGTACAAAATGCAAAACTATATATTCTAAGTGAGTAGTAGTTCTTCCTTTAGTAAAAGTTCAATCCAATATTAAAACTCAAATATAATGGTTATCTCTGTTATAAACATTTCTTCGAACACAGGAAGAAATGCTCATGCTTAGTTTTTTTCATTCAATGCTATTCTATACCTGATTTCAGCAGAGGGATTTGAGATCTGCTTTTAACTTGAAACCTTGACGAGAGGAAATTTCAAAGCTCTATATGATTTTTTTTCAGGCCTTTGTCACTTTTAGGAGGAGGCAAAGTACATAGCTGTATTTGGTCTGGCTGAGATGGAGTTAATTTTCCCCGCAGCAGCCCTCATAGTGCTGTGCTTTGTGTTGGCAGCTGGAAAGGTGTTGGTAACACACCAGTGTTTTGGCTACTGCTGAGCCGTGCTCGCGTAGCATCAAGGCTGTCTCTCACCAGTAGGCTGGGGGTGGTCAAGATCTTGGGAGTGGACACAGCCAGGACAGGTGACCCAAGCTGACCAAAGGGATATTCCATACCATATGACGTCAGCTCAGCAATAAAAGCTAAGAGAAAGGAGGAGGAAGGAGGGGCATTCATTATTACGATGTTTGTCTTCTGGGGCAACCACGATGTGGACTGAAGCCCTGCTTCCCGCAAAGTGGCTGGACATCGCCTGCTGATGGGAAGTAGAGAATAAATCTTTTTTTTTGCCTTTGTTTCTGTGTGTAACCTTTGCTTTTGCTTTATTAAACTGCCTTTACTTTGAACCACAAGTATTTTTTTCCATCTTATTTTCTCCCCTCACTGTCCTGCTGAGGCAGGGAGTGATAGAGCGGCTTGGTGGGCACCTGGCGACCAGCCAAGGTCAACCCACCACAGTAGCACAGACAATCTCAACATAATCAACATCTATTCTTTCTTTGTTTTATGCACAAAATATAAACCTACCCTTTCTCTTGGTGTATAAATAGACGTAGAAAAATGCAAGTTACTGTCCCTTAGTAAGGCTGCCTTAACAAGGGATAAACATCTAAGCACATATCTATGCAGCTCGACTCAACATCTCAGCCAGCTCAGAAAGCAAAGTGCTCGAGTGGCTGCTGATGCCAAGATATTTGCAAAGCATGAACACTTTGGTTGATGGACGCAGTTACGTTCGCTTCACTAAAATTACATCACTTCCCAACAGAGAAGGATGGGGCTGGAACAGCTCAGACCAGGTGGTGAAAAGCAAAGGCCATGCAGCCCTCCCTCCCACCCTCCAGCCCATCATTCGAATCTCTAGAGCTAAACCTCCGCTCAGGTATTGCCGGAGATGAAGGATGAGCGAGACTGAAAGTAGCATTGTTCATGCTCCTCTCCACTGCGTTTCTCTGCACAAAATACTTTTGCTGACCTGTAAAGACCTCTGTGCTCTGAAGCATGAAATCCATGAACAGATCCCTCTGACACATCACAAAACCTTTATTAGTGTTTATCAGTGACACAGATTACAGGAACCAAAGGCAATTAAATAACATTTAACTTTAAGTCGACCACAGACTCAAGAAATACAAGTCACATTTGGCAAGGCAAACTTCTCAGTACACTGGGTTGCTTAGGTTATTATTACACTGTGAAAGAGGAATTTCCCTTACAAGGTTCTACATATTCAGGATATTATTATTAATTATTATTATTGTGTCTTTCAGACAATTCCTTTGGCAAGAATTCCCATTTTTTAAGCTTTTATTATATAAAAATATAACCAATTTTCATTATGTACAAACATTACATTACACAATGTACAGGTTAAAAACACTACAAAAAATGGCAGGCCATGGGTGAACCAAAAGCAAAAAAAAAACCCAACCCAATGTAGAAAACATGAAGAAAAAATTTAAATACTGCACATTTCATAAAAATTACATTAACTACAAACAGGTTTTTTTTGTTTGCAAATATCAAACAGTACTGACGTGATTGGAAATCTTTCCCAACAACTTCATTTTTAAGGCACATCTTGCATATTTACATGTACAACACCGGATCTGGTCAATAACTTAAAGGCTCTCGGGAGTGACCTAGTCGTGTGCGCGCAGGGACATGCGTACTCAGGCGGGGAGCATGTTGGGCTACACTTTCTCGGCTGTGTCAGTCTGGGGGCCCAGGTATCTAGTCGAGGGGGCTGGGTAGAGGGGCACCCCGATCTCCTGAAGGTCGGGGAGCCGTGCGGGGCGTGGCGGGGAGAGCAGCGTGATCGTCCGGTCAAAGTCCCTGTGCAGCACTTTCTCGTAGACGCTCTGAAGCCCCACTGTTTTGGGCAGCTGGGCTTGATAAAAGGTGTCCCTGCGAAGAGGATCCCTGGGCAAGGACGTGCTCTTGCAGAAGGTGGAGAGGGGTGCCGAAGGGTGGGGAGAGGGGTGAGGGTTGGCTCGGCTGCAGGAGGGGCTCCAGCAGCGGTCTGAGTGGCCCAGGATCTTGCACTCAGCCGTACATGCCCAGAGACCTAAAGGGAGAGAGAGAAGGAGAAACCTGTCATTACTGCAGGAGTAAATCCACATAATTCATTAACCCCCAGAGTTACCGGTCATGGGATGATTTGATGCACTGACAGTGGGAGTCGGGAGGCGATGCTCTACGGCGCAACAAAAAAACACGCTTTGGAAGGTTATGTCATTTTGCTAGGAACACTCCTCACTAATCCTAACCTTAAGGGAAGCTTTTTGGGGAGGGAAAAAACCCAATCCTACAGTACTCCCAGCATCTGCTAATTTGTGCTGGGCACTCAGCACAGAGAGGAACCAGCATCTAGCAGCTTGCTGCGAAGAGACGGGCAGTTTGAGTCACGCAGCATCAGGCTTCCCCCTCCAGCTGCCCTGCCTAATTACTGTGCCCCGGGGATGGGTCCCCCCGTCCACCTCCCCGTCCACCCATCCGTCTGTCCGGAGGGACCAGCTGGGAGCAGGGGCTGAGTCCTTACCGTTCTGCATGTGCGTGATGAGATCTTTCTTCAGGGCATCTCCGCTGATATCCGAGTCGCTGTCATTAAAATCGCTGTCGCCTTTGCCGCTGTCTTTGCCGCTGAACTTCTCTGCCTCTCGGCCAGAGATGGTGTTGAATGAGTGCCCCTTCCAAATGGCCACGGGGGGAGCAGGCTCCTTGCCGTAGCTCGGAGCTGCAGCGAAACCCTGCTGGGGTGGGGTTGGGGGGATCAAAGGAGAGGTGAGAGGGGAAGTAGTGAAGGGTAAATAGACATCATCAACCACATCTCTGTGATTCACATCCTCCGAGATCACCCCCGTCCTCCGACCCCCTTCCCCACAACAGGATCTTACCTCACTGCTCGGTCCTCTGAGCCTCTTCTGACCCTCGTAGAGGCAAACGCTGTCGCTGCCGCTCTCAGCAGTGGAGATCTCTTCGGCAGCTGGAGAAGGGTCAGGGCTGGTGAAAGAGGTTTTGCTGGGAAAGGTTCGTACCTCAAACACATTCCCTCTCTGGCTGCCCTCCTCCTGCCGGCCCTTCTCCAGGTGGGAGATGTCTATCTGCTCCTTCAAGGAAGCGTTGGTTTTGATCTCGTTCCCCTTCTTGCGCCGGTTGCAGGTGGTGGCAATGGTGATTATAGCCACCAGGAGGAGGGTGCAGCTGCCCGCCAGGACGATGATCACGATCAGAGGGATGTCCCACTGCAACGCCTTTCCTTCCCAGGAGCTGGGCTTGGCTATCTCTTGGATACTGGAAGGAGCAGTGGCGGTCACCAGGAAGTTGACTGTGGCGGTCGTGGCCAGGGGAGGTCTGCCATTGTCTGTCACCGTGAGGATGACCTTGAACAGCTGTCCCAGCTCTTCAGAGAGGTCGCCCCTCAACACAATGTCCCCAGTACTTGGGTTGATGGTGAAGAGGTCCTGCTGGGGCTCTTCCAGGAAGGCAAAGGTGAGCTCGGCATTGGCCCCATCATCTGCATCTCGAGCTTTGATCTGGGCCACCAGGGAGTCGCGGGCCGTCTTGCTGGACACGCCAATTTCCACCGTCCCATTGGTGAGCACTGGGTGGATGATGACGGGAGGGTTGTCGTTCTGGTCCACCATCCTCACTTTGACAAGGGTGCTGCTGGAGAGCTGTGGGGAACCACCATCAGTGGCCTGGATCCTCAGGTCCAACTGTTTGAGGATCTCATAGTTGAACGTCCTGAGGGCATAGATGGCCCCAGTGGCAGGGTCCACGGAGACGTAGGTGGAGATGGGGGCCCCCATGACCTGTGTCTCCAGGAGCCGGTAGGTGACCTTGCCATTGTGGCCAAGATCAGGGTCTCGGGCCACCACGGTGGTGATGTAGGCACCCGGGGGGTTGTTCTCTGGCACTGCCACCTCATAGAGGGGCTTGGCGAAGAGTGGCGCGTTGTCATTCTCATCGCTCACCCGCACTGTGTACTGGCGGACGGTCTT
>NW_010562753.1:12001-12302 GCF_000687285.1 Phaethon lepturus
GCAGCGGACCTCCCCGTTGGCACCCGAGTCACGGTCTGAGGCACTGACGAGGGCCACAAAGCTCTCGCTGGCAGCTGCCTCGCTGACATAGGCCACACCGGAAGCACTGGCGGCACCACGGAGGGCACTGATGCTGATGCGGGGCGCGTTGTCGTTGACGTCGGCGAGGCGCACGATGACGGTGCAAGTGGCGGCACGGGGGCTGGCGCCACGGTCCTGGGCACGCACGTCCAGCTCGTAGGTGCGGGTGCGCTCATAGTCCACGGCAGCCTCCAGTGTGAGGCGGCCCGAGCGTGGGTCG
>NW_010562754.1:0-3199 GCF_000687285.1 Phaethon lepturus
ATATATAAAAAACATATATATATTATATATATGGCAATAGCTGTACCCGTGTTACTCAAAGAGATTATCACTGTTCCACTCTGCTGGTGAGTGTCATGCAAAAGAAAAGGGGCGAGCGACTGTTCACTACAGCTTGAGCTTCCATGCTTTACTGTTCAGCTGAGGATTTTGTAGGCAAATGAAATTAACGCTGTCCCTCTGGAAACCAAAGATACTTAAGTAATTCAGTCATGGAGTACACAGGTTTGGTTTAGCAACCAACAGTGGAGCAGAGCCAGTCAAGCATCCTTGGGTCTCCACAGCAACATGATTTATCGTAGACAAACTGTACTCAGAATAAGTTATTTTGCAAATCAGTTTTTAGAAAAAGGTTATTTCTGTTAGGACAATTTAAGAGCACACATTTTCATATGTATTGTCTACTGGTCAATTAACTGATAGCACAATTGTTATGTGACCAAATGGCTTCAAGAGGAGAATAAAGCTTTTCTATGTGAGTATTTAAGTCTCCACTACCAATGTTAGGATTTCCAAAGTACCCTTGATGAACTAGATAGATTAAGGAACCTTTCTATTTTAAGCTCCTAGAAAAAAACAGTGAAAGGTTTTTGGGTGTGTTCATCACCTCCTTGTTAATGCTACTAGGTACTGGCCTCAATTATATCAATAGCTCTTAGAACCTATGTTATCCAAAAAAGCCCATGATCTGTTGCATATAAAAACGAAATCAAATTTTCTCATATGGGATTTGCTCTGAACAACTGCTGATTTTGAGAGGAATAATTTCCATCAAAAATGTGCTAAAAAGAAATCTGCAGATACATGTTATGGGGGGAATATTGAGACAATCAAACCAATGTTTTGTTTCATGGGTTTAGACCAGAAGTGAGCAACATGTGGCTCTTGAGCCATATGCAGCTCTTGAGCTGTTCAAGTAAGGTTTCCATGCCAGGGCTAAATCACATTGCAGGAAGAGGAGTAATGGGCCATGTTGGCACAGGGACTGTGGGTATATAATCACAGTCTCCTGCTAATAGCAAGTACCAAGCCAGAAGGGGCTAATGAAGCTGATATCACTGGGTGACCTTGAAAGACTATATAGCCCCACCAATTCCCAAAACAGGATCCATGATGAGCCATTGTCATCTCCCATCTGTGAATTGCTCTTCAATCATCTCTCCCATTGATTTACCATGTGTCCTATGGTTTACAGTCATACGAAAACACACAGGATTGGCCACCCCTGTGCTACCCTGCAACAAGTATTTGATATTTTAAGTGGAGAAGAGGTTTTAAAAATCCATCTGTAGCAAAGATAGATAATTATGTAAAATGCAAAAGCAAAAAAATCCTCTTACTTCCCAGTGCTGGAGTTTTGGAGCATGATGTTTGATTATCTCATATAATTATTAACTGAAATTGAGTCATGATTGTATGTTAAATGGTTTTGATTTTAATTTCAAAAGGAATTTAACTTTTTATGCCATCTGAAACTGTATTTTTTAATTATTGTCGATGTTCCTTAGATCAAAAGATTCTTAGCAGTGAGAGATAAAGAATGGTACACAGGGACTTAGGTGAATTGTGACATTTATCATTATAAGTGATGTTAGTGAAGAACTGTATCCACCCGTTATCTCTCTTCTTTTCTTAAAACAAAGCTCATCAGAGACATATCAATGTTCAATGTGAATAAAGACCCAACTGAAGGTGAATTCTCTGTACACAGGTGAAAAGGCAAGAAGGAGTGTACAAAAGTTTTCACAACTCTCTTAATTTTAATGCAGAAGACAGTCAAACTTCAGCAACTAAAACCAGAAAAAAAATATTCCAATGCCACAACTCTTTTATTAAGAAAATGTTCATTCTTTGAAATCAGACTTTTTTAAAATTTCTTTTGAAGTTCCAAAAAAGTTTATTTTCCAAGAATATTTGGTGGAATATATCTTAACAGGGTTGAAATGAAAGCATTTTGGCTTTCAGTTTTTCAATAGAATTGCGTTTCTCTTCTTTATATGTGTTTTATTGTGATGTAGTAATTTCTGTAAGAATAAGAGCAGAACGTAGTTGTCTTGATGGTGAAAGAATGGTTTGACTGACCTGAAAATTGTTTTTTTCCCAAAATGTCACTTTAAGAAGGACTTCATGATTGTTGGCTTCGAAGTATTTTTTAAAAAATCAGGAATCTTCCAATAGTACAGAAATTACAGTATTTCCACTATTTCTGGAGTCTGGATAATAAGCACCATTCCCTGCTACTGCCATTAGGAAAAACAGCCTTGCAACACTTGCTTTACTCCTTGCTTCTCCTACAGTCTCTACCTGATTATATACAGATGGGGTTGCCCCAAAGTCTCTTCGCCTTGACCCTTACAGAGTCCTTTCTTAGACGTTAACTGCAATACTGATGCTGTGCAGCCTTACAGGAAAGGATAATGATTTCAGGACTTCCAAACTGCAGTTTCAATCCATGCAATAATTTAAAAACCCCAGTCATCATCAAGAAAGGACACTGAGCAGAATTCATCTTTAAAACTGATCTTTTAAAACCTGGCATACTTTCCCTATGGTAATGAATTCTAAAAGAACAAAAATCCGAACGTAAGCACCAGAAAAACTGCATAGCATCAGCGACATATTTTCCAGAAAAATGTGCTTGTGATTTGTCTTTTCTGTAGCAGGGAGTTGCCACTGCCATGCTGCAGTCTCAGGTGTTCATGTGGTTCTGTGCAGGCAGTTGCTTTTCGTGCTGTTGATCAAAACATGTCCATTGTGATGGCCCTCATTTTATCTACTCACAGGAATTTATCATACAGAGGATTTGGTGAGGCGCTGATCCTGGAATAAAGAGTGTACAGACAAACTCTTGAGGCCACACAGACCCCCCACCAATTTCCTGCCATTGCATAAAGTTGTGCTACACTTAGTGCAGCCTTTTCATGAGATTATGTGTGCACATCTCACCCTGTCCAGTTGCTTTCAGTTGCCAAATCAAAGCTCTGCTGTTGGTTGCTCATTGCTTTAATTGGAAGAGTGACTCTGAAAATATTATTGTGAAGAACAAAAGGCACCAAGACTGGGGTATGTATATGATTTTTTTTTTTTCTAAAGAAAACTCACATATCTAAAAAATGTAGTTTGAAGTACTGCTGCACCTAATAAAGATAACAAAAATTTACCAGAATTTCACCTAGGGAAA
>NW_010562754.1:3230-6845 GCF_000687285.1 Phaethon lepturus
TACACTGAATGAAGTTCCAGGAGTGTTGTTTGTGATTCCCTTCATCCAGCACTGTAATTTGTAAGTGAATCAGACTAAAATTTGGGAGACCATTGGAAATTTCTAGCGATATATTACTGGAGAAATGTTACATTCTGTATGATATGTTAGTATCACTAGACCAACCTGGCCCAGGTCTCATTGATTTTAATAACATTGTGCTGAGCAACTGAGCCAGAGGTTGTGATTTTTCTCACATTTTTTCTTCCTTCTCTTAATAAAGGACAGAAAAGGATTATATCCTCGCTTTTCACAGAGAAGAGCAAAGCTGAGGGCTGTTGAGCATATTTGCTACAGAACAACAACTAAAGACCATGTGAAAAAAAAAGTGGCTATTCCTGACACATTTAGTAATGACATATTTTATCATAGCAGACATGGTATCATTTAAACATTGAAAAGCTATGATAATATTTATACTATGCTCAAGGTGCAACAAGGGGCAATAAAACCATGATTAAAATGCAATAAAAACATAATTAAAAACACTCTTGATAAAATTCAAACAAATAAAACTAGTCACCAAAAGGGACGGGAGAAAAAAGGATCAGCTGAGGCTGGAACAGGCGATAATTGTGAGATGTCTCAGAGACCGGTATATTCAAGGGAAAGAAAAAACGAAGAAACCCATCTTGACACCGAGGAGAAGGAAAGACAATCTCTCCTTGAGCTCTCCTGACTAAAGTGGGTAGAGGCAGAGCTTAATAGGATAATTAAAAGTGCTGCTGCGGGGGGCACAGACGTGAAACCTTTAAAAGGCAAGTGCAGCCAGCCTGCCAGTGCCCTGAAGCGAGCACCCGCCATCCCCAGGGATGTCTCTCACCGTTCTGTGCGTACAAGCCCCGCTGCGCTGTGAGGAGGGGTCTGAGAGACTTTTCCTCAGCAGCGAGAGACATGCCCGGTGCTCGTACACAAGTATGTTTGCACTGCGGTGTAGCCATGAGACTCATGAGGCATCTCTCTGGGTCCTCTAGAGTCTTTCAGGTGTTTTCTAGGTAACGCAGCCAAGTCACAGGTTTCCCCTCCAGCCGCGGGGCTAAGATCCTCTCCAAAAATCCTCTGCAGAATTCAACTGCTGCAACATCCTTCTTTTTTCTTGCCACAAACAGCTCTATCCCACAACAAGCAGTTGTTAAGGTTGATGCAAAGATACTTGCCCTTGTATTTATCCATTTATCCATGCACCATCCACTCCCTTCTCCTGCATCTGGCTGGTTTTTTCCTCCTTCATTATAGCATCTAATAGCAACTAATTGTTTGCATTTTCAAAGCCCGCTTCTCTCCTGGTCATCATCTTAAAGTGATGACAAAATGTCATTTTTGGTCAGTTGATCGAGCCAGTCTCCATCATCTACCGGGGCTGGATTTTAAGCATGTTGGCTACTCTTTTCATGCTTAGGAGGAATTCCCTATGAACAGAGCTGTTTCATTACCTTCTTTTAAATCAGTGCTTCTAACTCTCCTTTGCTCTGATCCCTATGAAAACAATTTCAATAATTAAGCTTCTGATATGTCAAAACTCAGTCTCTGATGTTAAACATTTTTTTTTTGTATGCTCACTCATCCTTTACATTTCCCATCTGATATATGGCCTGTAAGCTTTGAGACAAAGACTTAATTTTGTTCTTTGTTTGTACAGCTCATAATACAATAACTGTTAGGTTTTTGTCTGGTCCAAGTCTAGATCTTCTAGGTACTACTGTAGCAGAAATTGTAACAAGATCAGCAATAAAATAATAAAGGAAATCTAACTGGAGGTCAAAATTTAACCAGAATTTGTGCAATAGCATGTTCTGCCTTGTGTTTAGTGAACCATTTGAAAAAGGCATAGATTCTGGAAGATAATCGCTAAACAACCAGGAAAGTCACTGTCGAATAATAGTAGCCATTGGGGAAGTCTATCCTTTAAGCTTCTGACCACAAAACAACTGTGGAGTAGAAAGAAAAAGAAACCTGACTAGTGGTATCAATTGGAGAGATAAAGAAGAAAAATTAGTCACATAAATGAGTCTCAAACAAGTGGCATGTGATTTGACGTTTGGGATGCTGCCCATACCGTATGCCCCATCAAACAGTACAAAAAATCCAACAAAATTATCTGAATATCAAAAAGTACTTGATCCTGCAACATGTTAAATCCAAACACAACCCAATCGGCTACGAAACACTGTTAAAAAGTATTCACTGACTTACTGAATTCAGTGGTACTGAAAGTTCCTGTTTTTATCCACCAGAAAAAAATAAAACAGTGAGTTTTGAAATTTACGTCCTAGGCAGTGAGTGAGCAGAGTTATTCTATACATTCATCCTGAAATACAGCTAACCTTTCATTATGTGCATATGCTTTAATTATGCTTATATATTTATACCGAATATTTCACTTATGGCAATGGGTACTTTACACTTCTGAGTGTTTCAGGGTGAGAGCATCCACATCATTTCAAATACTTTTTCTTCTAGCCACTGTTGCATTACTGAGAAAACAAGTGATGCCTGTGAAACAACTCCAGTAGTTTCACAGGATCACAGGATCATAGAATAGTTTGGGTTGGAAGGAACCTTCAAAGGTCATCTAGCCCAACCCCCCTGCAATGAGCAGGGACATCTTCGGCTACATCAGGCTGCTCAGAGCCCCGTCCAACCTGACCTGGAATGTTGCCAGGGATGAGGCATCTACCACCTCTCTGGGCAACCTGGGCCAGGGTTTCGCCACCCTCATTGTGAAAAATGTCTTCCTTCTATCTAGTCTAAATCTGCCCTCTTTTAGTTTAAAACCATTACCCCTTGTCCTACCGCAACAGGTCCTGCTCAAAAGTCTGTCCCCACTTTTCTTGCAAGCCCCCTTTAAGTACTGGAAGGCTGCAATAAGGTGTCCCCAGAGCCTTCTCCAGGGTGAACAAGCACATTTCTCTCAAACTGTCCTCACAGGAGAGGTGTTCCATCCATTTCATCATTTTTGTGGCCTCCTCTGGACCTGCTCCAACAGGTCCATGTCTTTCTTGTGCTGAGGGCTCCAGACCTGGACACAGTACTCCAGGTGGGGTCTCACCAGAGTGGAGCACAGGGGAAGAATCCCCTCCCTCAACTTGCTGGCCATGCTGCTTTGGATGCAGCCCAGGATATGATTGGCATTCTGGGCTGTGAGCACACATTGCCAGCTCATGTCCAGCTTTTCATCCACCAGTACCTCCAAGGGCTTCTCAGCAGGGCTGCTCTCAATGCCTTCATCCCCCAGCCTGTACTGATACTGGGGGTTGCCCCGACCCAGGTGCAGGACCCTGCACTTAGCCTTGTTGAACCTCATGAAGTTCACACAGGCCCATGACTCGAGCTTGTCCAGATCCCTCTGGATGGCATCCCGTCCCTCAGGCGTGTCAACCTCATCACTCAGCTTGGTGTCATCTGCAAACTTGCTGAGGGTGCACTTGATCCCAATGTCTAGGTCATTGATGAAGATATTAAAGAATATTGGTCCCAATACAGACCCTTGGGGAACACCACTTGTCACTGAACTCCATCTGGACATTGAGTCATTGACACTACTGTCTGGATGCCACCATCCAACCAATTCCTCAT
>NW_010562755.1:0-15423 GCF_000687285.1 Phaethon lepturus
GAGGGACGGGCACCGGGCGGGAAAGCAGAAGGGTTGGCTTGCCGTGCTGGGGTTAAACGGGAAGCGAATGCCCTTAGGTGTAATCATAACAACAGTAGACGCCCATCCCGCGGTATTTCACAGGCCACATTCGTCTAGGAGACGAGCAAAACCAGGCCCAGCTGCCTCTCTAGATCTAATAATAGGCAGTGTCGGTCTCTCGCTCTGAGTAGCGTTACGCCATGGTCTGGAATAGGCAGTGATGAGTTTTTAATAATGTAATAAAAGCTTAAGGTATGCAGCATAGAGAAAGAGGGAAATACAGAAAGCATTACTAAAAAAGGAAGCTAAGTTAAGTGCTAAAAGTATTTTTTACCATAATTCTTTTGCAGATTATGAAATTACTGTTACGTATTTTCTCAAGGTCTGGAGGAGAACCAAGTCTCTACAAGAATTTTTTGCCAATCACCTATGAAGCTCCTGATTTTGAAGTTGCACTTCTGCAATGAAGAAAAAGAGACGGCTCGCTGCAAATCTGAATGAAAAGGTTCATCTTGGCCATGAGAAAGATACTTCAGAGCAGATTCTTGTAGTAGACTCTGCACAAGAAATTGTCTCAAAGTCTGCAGAAATAGCTCCTGCAGATCAGCTTGAATCTTCGCAAGAACTTTCACCATCATCAGAACAGAGAAAGCTCCTTAGCTCATTGCAGTATAACAAAAATCTACTTAAATACTTAAATGACGATAGACAGAAACATCCATCATTTTGTGATTTACTCATAATTGTAGAAGGAAAAGAATTTAGTGCTCACAAAGTTGTAGTGGCTGTTGGGAGTAGTTATTTTCACGCCTGCTTGAGCAAAAATCCAAGCACCGATGTCGTCACATTAGATCATGTAACTCATTCTGTCTTTCAGCATTTGCTTGAGTTTCTCTACACCTCTGAGTTTTTTGTATATAAAAATGAAATTCCATTAGTGCTGGAAGCAGCAAAATTTTTAGATATCATAGATGCAGTGAAGTTACTAAATAATGAAAGTGCTTCTAACATACAGACTGATGTGGTAACTGATGTACCTACACCAGTAGAAACACTCAATGAACTGACAGGTAAACTATTAAATAGTCATCAGTGCACTTTTTGTGGTCGAAGTTTCTGTTACAAGAAGTCCTTAGAAAATCATTTGGCTAAAGCCCACAGATCCCTTTCACAGGAAAGAAAACATGGGTTAAAAATGGTTGAGAAGGCCAGCTTTTCCACTAGACGTTCTACAAGAAACCGTAAATGTCCAGCTAAATTTGATAACAGTGATAATGAAAGTGGTGATGCCTCTGACAGCAATTTGGAAAAAGTCAGTTCTGACAAGGAAACATCTGATAGGAGTGAATTTGAAGACAGTGAAAGTGAATGCAATGCTGATGAAGAGGGACAGGAAGAGGAAATGTCAGGTGAAGATTCAGAGTCTGAAGAACAAAGTGAGAAAGAACAGAATGATACTGAGGAGGGTTCTGAATCAACTGAGGCAGTTGATTCAGTGGGAAATATTCCTGAAGGCTTAGCTCCAGTCATCATTCAGAGCAGTAGCAAAAAACTACTGCAGTGTCCCAAGTGTGACAAAAAATTTGATCGAGTAGGTAAGAGCAAGTTAGGTTGATTCCTTTCCTTTTTACCATATGGTGGTGCTATTTGAGTGGGAAATAAACGGCTTTTTCTCTGTCCTAGGGAGTGAAGATCAGAATTTCTGGATTGTCTCATTGATCCAGTATGCTGCTAATTTTTCTAAGTGTGTTAACTTGTTATGTCTGTGGTGCTAAACAGTTTCGATAAATGAACTGAGTGCATTATTTGAAAAATCTGCAAATACTAAATTTGTTTCTCTTTCACTGCTCTGCATTCTGGTTGTTAGCATGGTATGTAAAAGCAGCCTTGAAAAAGCAGGGAAATATAGCAAGAGATTAAATGATAAATTGCATGAAGTCTGTAATGTATTTTCTGCTGAATTAATTTTAAGTAACAGGGTTGTCATTGCTGCAGTAAAACAGCACCATTGTCAAACAGCCTGAAATTTTTCTGTTCTATATGATGTGTATGTGCTTAGGACCTAGTCACTCTTGACTTCTAGCTTGATATTTCTGGTCTGTAGTTAGCACCGAGTAATACTTTGTCAGGTTAATCTGACCTGTTAGGGCTGTTTATGTTATAGTTAAATCTAGGTGTATGGTTACTTGAGATATCAGAAGAGTAAAAATTCCAGTCCTGACCCATCCAATAGTTTCCTGTCCTTCTTTCCCACATTAAAAGTAAAATACTACTGTCCTCCAGAATTTTTGTGTTCTTTCAGTTGGAATAAATGTTGAATTATAGTCATGTAAGGTATTGACTTCCTTTCAATCATGGGAATTAGGAAGGAAACAGTTCTAGGCATTTTTGGTGTTCTTACAATAGATGCATTGTGTCTTTCATAATTTTGAAATTTTAGGAGTTTATGAAAATGGGATGGGGCTGGTGTGTGTGTTAAACACACTGTGTGTGAGTAGGAATTAGCTTGCTGAGGTAAAATGAATTTTCCAGGGTCACAAATTGTACCATAGAAGCTATTTAATATTAAAAATGTGGGACTTAACTGTACTTGTAATGCCATATCTTAAATTTAAAGTACCATAGGAAATTTTCTGAATTTGAGAGCTTTGTTATTTGTATTGAAAGGCTACTGTACAGAAATAAATGGCTTATGAGTATTTAGGGTTGTGATGGTACATTTTGACTTTGCACACGTTGGAAGCCCTTTTCTCTTTGCACTTTCATAACTTGGAATTCTAGTTTTGTGCTCAAAAAATACATAGGAAATAGCATTAAGACAAGTGATACATAAAGTATTTCTTTATAAGCTTGTATTACGGTAGATAATTGACTTGTATTTTAAATTTATGAGCGATGGTCCTTTTTTTTTTCCTCATCTAACTCCCAGAAGTATGATGCGTATTCTACAGAGAAAAAAAAAAAATCTAGTACAAAGCAGAGAGCCTGTTATTGACTTGAGGTAGGTAGATCCTTGGTGCAGGACAGAATTCTATTCTGAGAAAAAACCTGGCAAACAGAAGAGGGAATGCAAGCATAAAAGAAATGAGAGAGTAGTATTTTTGTTTATGGTAGTATCTAGGATCCCAAATATAGATCATTTGCAAGGATTTGTAACAGTCGTTCAGTGGTTTTTTTTTTTTTTATTTGAAAGTACCTTAAAAATACTGGTTTGTTGCAAGACTGTTCCCTGTTCTGAAAAGGTACTTCACAATCAGTGTAATGAAAGAGTAGTTTTTTAACTTTCAGTACTTAAGAACAGAGTATTCTGTAGGGTTGAACGAGAGGGGCTTGTAACCCTCGCACAGTTTTAACAGTAATACAGAGCCCTTTTAGTTTTACTCTTTATCTTAAGAATAGTTAAGATGGAAGTGTAAGAGGAACCTTGGATCAAACACATGTGATGACCATGCAGTTTTCAGTGGAGTAAACCAGTAGAAATCTTTAGATGTGTGTGGAAGGTACTTCAATCTTGACCGCATTTGAGAGAGAGATTATAGAACAAACCCCAAATGTGTATATTGGAGGTGATACCTGTTACAGTTTATGCGAACAGACTTTTTTGTTGTTGTACAGGCAAATATGAGAGCCATACGCGTGTACACACGGGTGAGAAACCTTTTGAGTGTGATATATGTCATCAGCGCTATTCAACAAAGTCCAACCTGACAGTACACCGAAAGAAACACTCTAGTGATACTGACTTTCATAAAAAGGAACACAAATGTCCCTACTGCAATAAGCTGCATGCAAGCAAAAAGACTTTAGCGAAGCATGTGAAGAGGCAAGTATGAGCAGATTTGTCTTGCGTGTCTGAAGAATTGTTTTTTTCAGTTCAAAAGCAAAGACAAATGTATGCATGCACATAGCATATTCAGCATTATTTCTTTACTGTTTCAAATAAATATCTTTTCAAAGGGCATGGATATTAGCAGTATCAACTAACCTGCCATAAGGAGTGCAGCAGTCTTAATATACTTGTGTTGCTTTTAATTTGGAGGAAGAATAACATATCTTACTTGGTTTTAGATGTTGATGCTATGCTGTTGATGATAATAGGTGGATAAACCATTTTCATGCAGATTCTTTAGGTGAATAATCTGTTTGTGACAGGTTCAATTACAAGGTATTAATATTTACATACTGCTTTTTTCTATGCCTTTGTAAATATCCATAAAGCATTATGATTGAAGCTGTCCTCTCTCTTACCAGTTGTCATATGAGTCTATAGCCAACACTGCTTTCCAGTTACTTGTGCCTTTAGCATTGTTTAATTGTCAGTGTTCTGTTCTGATGGTTTGGTGATCAACTTTCATGCCACATAAAGCTTAGAAATGGGTATCTAGTATTTAGGTGATCTTCATCTTGGAAAGTTGTAACTACTTTCAGCTTCTGTTGTTCTCCTAGGTTTCATCCAGAGAATGTACAAGAATTTCTTTCTATAAAGAAGACAAAGAGTGAAGGCTGGAAATGTGATGTAAGCAATACTTCAGTACTTTTGGGTTTTTTAAATGTAGATACTATGTTTTGTGACATGAATACTTAAGTGAAAATGTGGTATGTATTTCTGTGAAATCTCAGTAAGCCTCGTAAGTGGTGGTATAAACTTCTTCTTTATGTGCTGATTTAAAGGCTGAACTTGGTCTGTACAGCTTATGACGAGGTAGATAATATGAAATTGAATTCTAAAATAGTTGAAGGCAGTATTTTTTAATGTGATCAGTTATTACTGTTGTTAAAATACATCAGTTTGCAGATGATTAGGTTTGAGTGTTGCAAATGCTTTAAAAATAGAGTATTTGCTCTGCCATTAATTATGCACGTCAAACATAACCATAAAGTATACTTTTTTTGGAAGGTTCTCTCAATAGTGAGGAAAATACATGTCAAATATGAAACACTTTCTCATTTAGCTGCATATGCACATCAAGAGAGTTCTAAATTTGTACTAAATTTATCTCTGGTTGTAAAATCATAGAGTCCTTTCCTTGATTTTCCGCAGGAGAGGTATATTTGTGAAACTACATCTACTGTCAAAACAAGTTCGTAGAACGTCCATTCTCCATCTGTCTGGTGCCAAATAATGTTTTAAGGCTTCAAATGTGGGGTTTACTTTTTTTTCAGGGCAACTGTTTTGTTTATGCAAACTGCTATATGCCCCTGTATGTCTGTAACGTTAGGTGCTGTAACATAATTACTAACCTTGCTTTGTTTGTGACCTTTCACTTATAAACATGTAGTAGGAGGTTGGGAGATATCAACTGTAGGAATTTGTGGTGTTTGTTCTGCTGGTGATGGTATCATGGTTGGAGGTGTTACATGATTGACCAAAGGGTGTTATCTTCCAGATGAAGTTATATTGCAGATTCTGTTTGTTACTTGGTAAGAAACATTTAAAGAGTGGGAATCAATCGTGCAACATGTTGATGTTCATTTTCACAGAAAGTACTCTTACCACATGAATGATTTGGTAAACTCCAGTTTGTGGTTTGGGGTTTTTTGTTTGGGTTTTTTTTTTTTTTTCACTTGAAAATTTTCTGTTAAGTAGAGTTTTTAAAAAGTGAGCTGCTGCTCTTGTACTGCTGACATGCATTGAAAATGGACTTGAACTGAAAGCAGGAGTAGAATTTTAGCTTTTATAGCAGTTAGAGAACGTGTAGAATCCTTAGGAGCTGTGACAGGTTGTTTAGTATGTTCTGAGGGCTGAGGTGCCACAGATGTAAGCTGCAGGATTTCTTCAGGTTGTTGATTTATGCTCTAGTCCATGTGTGAACACCAGGATTTGGTGACGATATTTTAATCCCTGAGATACATGAGCAAATTCACAGAAACAGTAGAGTATTCATAGTAAAGAAAAGCAAGAAGGCTATTATACTTTACAGGTATGAGATTTTCTTACACTTATATTTAACATTAATGAGTTTTTAAACAAATAAAACTGTTGCTTTTGATTTTCTGAGGCTAAAAGTGTTATTCAGGTGTACTCTGAGAAAACTGCACGATTTCATGTATGACAGTTACGTAGTACTAGATTTAGGTATTACAAACAATGGCAACAGTTTCACAGTGAAATCAGTGAGCACCACGTTGATTTATGTTAAAGCATAGGACCCCGATGTTAAATTATTATACCTAGTTTAAATGCCGAAATTTGAGCTGTGTTTTCAATTCTGTAATTGAACTGCATGCTTACTTTAATGACTACTATAATTCTTGTATGTTTTGGTTTTGATTAATCTGAAAACAGTACTAAAAAGCTCACATAATTTTAACATTGTGAAAGTTCTGTATCTCTAAAATATATTTTGAGTTTTGTTTTTTTTTTTGTTGGTATTGGCATTTTCTCTTTAATACATGCTGTTGGAGAATTTCCCAGAGGAAATAAAGGGACAGGTATGACTCTAGTTCTACAGTAGCTTATGCTACAACAGCTTTTACCACAGTCCAAATGAGCTGTTTCAGCATCCAAAACCAAGCCAAAGCTATTTAGTTTTTTTCCATTGGGTTATTTTCTGCTGAGTTATGGTGTTGAAACACCCTACGAAAAGAGTGGTAAGTGCTGGAGTCAGTAGAAAGAAGTGGGGGTGGAGCATATAACTGTATGCAAGAGTTGCCAGTAGTTTACGCTGCCATGGATTGTCACCCTAATTTATGTAGTGCAATCCACTAGGGTTTATGTAGAACACAGATTTTTTGATGTTGACTGCGAGGCTTTACAAGTTGGATAGAGTAGGCTTTTGAAGAATACATGTTTAATCTTACATTGCTGCAGAGAGCAGATGAACTAAACTGTTAGAATTTATGAATAGGAGAAAAAATCTGGTTATAACTGATGTATCTTTGACAAAGCATATTATCATTTTAGATTTGTAAGAAGTCTTTCACTCGAAGACCTCATTTAGAAGAGCATATGATTCTTCACTCTCAGGATAAACCCTTTAAGTGTACCTACTGTGAAGAGCACTTTAAATCCCGATTTGCAAGACTGAAACATCAAGAAAAATTCCATCTCGGTATAGAAACTTCCTTCTGACATGTAAACAGTAGATTTAAAGTAAAACCTTCCTCCACCATTCTATGTCCTAACCACTCTGGTTTCTACCTCCCTTCCTTTTCCAGTTCTCCCCTTTCCAGTTTTGTGGGAGAGTTAGTTGTTTACTTTTCTGTTCAGCTGTTTTTTGGAGGTGTTGTATTGCACCTAAATAAATGCAAAGGAGGCGGGGGGGAGGGAGAAGAATTAAGGTGAGTTTTGTTTTAAAACTTTTTTGCATGAAATTGGTTCTCAACTATGGAGTCAGATTCTTCATGAAGTTTTCCAAAGACTTTTTTCTTTCCTCTTGAAGTATTTCAAAGACTTTTTTTATTACCGTTAATTATTTCTGCCAGGTAGGAACTAGATTGGTGATAGTAATGGGAATTTGGCTTTTCAGTCAGTCTTAAGTGGGCTTAATTACTTTTTAGTGTTCAAAAAACGTGTAGCCGTGGGCACTTAGGGACATGGTTTAGTGGGCATGGTGGTGTTGGACATGATGATCTTAAAGGTCTTTTCCAACCTTAATGATTCTGTGATTCTGTGACTATAAATTCTAAATTTTTGCTTTACAACCATGAAACTTGCCAGTATACTAGTGTTAGAAATAACTTATCTGAACAGAAAGTGCACAAAGTCTTAATTAAAATATGCTGACTGTACTAAACATCAAATCATGTCTTAGTGGTTTAACTCCAGACGACAACTAAGCACCACACAGCAACTCATTCACTGCCCCTGCCAGCAGGATGGGGGAAAGAGAATTGGCAGGGTAAAAGTGAGAAAACTCATGGGTTGGGATAAGGACAGTTTAATAGGCAAAGCAAAACAAGGAATTCATTCACCACTTCCCATGGGCAGGCAGGTGTTCAGCCATCTCCAGGGAAGCAGGGCTCCATCACACATAACAGTTGCTTGGGAAGGCAACACTCCCAACATCCCCCCTTTTCTCCTTCCCCCAGCTTTATATGCTGAGCACGACACCATGTGGTCTGGAACATCCCTCTGGTCAGTTGGGGTCTGCTGTCCCAGTTGTGACCCATCCCAGCTTCTTGTGCACCCCTGGCCTATTCACTTGGGCAGAAGAGGCCTTGGCTCTGTGTAAGCTCAGCAATAACTAAAACATCCCTGTGGTATCGGCACTGTTTACAGCATAAACACAACCCCATACTAGCTGCTGTGAAGAAAATTAACTCCACTCCAGCCAAAACCAGCACAGTTAGGCAAAACTTTTGCTTTGTAAATTTATCAGGGTTTTCACAAGTAACCAATCTCATTTGGTTTAACTGACACTTAACAGTACTATATATGTCTGTCTCCTTGTAGGGCCTTTTCCTTGTGATATTTGTGGACGCCAATTTAACGATACAGGAAATCTGAAACGCCATATAGAATGTACTCATGGAGGAAAGAGAAAATGGACATGTTTCATCTGTGGAAAATCTGTTAGGGAACGGTAAGGAGTTGCTTGACTACTTGAACTTCATCAGAACAGAAGAATATTTAGCATGCTTTCTCTGATTCTGACTGTGTTTTAGCTTTGAGTTTTTAACATAAATGAGACCATTTCAGAGGGCTAGTTATTAAACAGTAGCATCAGAGCCCCAGGTAGCTTGTGATTTTCTGATGACCTCTAAAATTAAGGGTGACAATTGTAGGTAATTAGTTATGAGGCGGAACTATATTAAGAAAGTCTTACCTCTAACTCACTTCACTTAGGGTTCCTGTGTTGTGTAAGAACATCTTGCATTTGTTTGGGAAAGGGTTTTCTGCCACAGATAATTTGGTAAATATACTGATGAGGGCAGGAAGATCAGGAAGACTGGTGGGAATGACTAAGAAGAAATTGCACTTGTACAAACATGGTTTCATGGAAGATGGAATAATACTGTACGACCTTTGCTGTTGTGTCTCTAAATGGAGGGAAAAAATGTTAATTTAGCTCTTTGAAAAGTGGAAGCTCTAAAAGTTGGCTGATAAATTCTACTATATAGAAAAAGAGCATAGAAAAACTGTAGAAATAAGATTCCCTGCTCCCCACCACCCCCCCATTTCCATTCTACACGTATGAGGGGAAAAAAAAAGTGAATTTTAAATGGTTGCTAACATGGCTTCAGTGCAGGTGTCTTGCACTGTTCTATAAAGGAGATCTTTTAAATTTTCCAAGTGGTGATTTATGTTCAAGTTCTGAAACATAAAAAGTTTATAAGGCTTATTTTTTTTTTTTAATTTTGACAGAATACAGCTTTGTCTCCGTAACTGTGACTAAGATTCTAGTTATGTTCTATTTGGGGAATATGAAAAGATCTGAGTTTGTATACTGCAATATGTTTTCTTGATTTTTAATTTTTTTTCCAATGACTGGCAAAGACTCCCCCAGAAGTATTGTAAGAGGAATATTTGTCCCTAATAGGTTTTGTTGGTGATGTGCATTTTCTAGTAGAGTCAGTAGGGTATGTCTAGGTCAATAGGGTATGTGTGTGTTAAAAGAAAATGTACTAATGCAATACTGAAATAGTAAACAAACAAGCTATAAGCACAGATATAACTGCAAGAATAATTTCTGTTTAAAAACAGTAAGTTTACACACCTCAAGTTTCATTTACATTGTTAGGCAGTTGAATATTTAAATGTTGTTGCTCTCATTAGAAAAGTCAAAATTTTTGTGTAAGGCATAAAAAATAATCTTCAAAAAATAATATTTATAATAAATACTGGAAGGAGATGAAGGAGTTTTCTCTTTTGTTGAGTTGACACACTTACCAGCTGTGCATACAGTAAATTTTATTGTCCTATTCCTTTGCTTGAGAGGGATTTTCACTATGTGCACTTTTTTTTTCCCTGCATTGGAAAAGCAATAGTAACAGTAGACTTACATATGCATACGTATGCATGTGTTTGTAAATATATATGTATTTAAATAAGCTCTGTGCTGTGTTAAGTTAAATTAACATCCATGATCTAAATTTTCTTCAAGTCTGACTTTAAAGCTCTGGCTTAGGTATACATATAGTAACAGGAAATTACTACATAGAAAATAGTGTCAAATTGAGGTTTTCTTTAACAGATGTTGTCCAAATGTATGTTGGGATGATGTTTTGTTTCTTTCTTTGTATTGTTTCTAGACCCAGCTGGTTCAGGAAATAGTAGGTTGCCATACTGCCTTTGAATGTATGTGTATGTGTGTGTATCTGAAAAAATTGATGCAGTTATTTGGATGTATTGTGATCCATCAGAGTTAAAGAAATTGAGAAAATGATGGTCTGTTTCACTTTACAGTGGCAGTGACATTGCTTAAAATTAAATTTTACTGCCTTTGTTAAACAGAACAACTTTGAAAGAACATCTGAGAATTCACAGTGGAGAGAAGCCTCATCTTTGCAGTATTTGTGGACAGAGTTTTCGTCATGGAAGTTCTTACAGGTACAGCTCTTACTTAATAAGCTGCAAAACTGTCTTGCTTATTTGGTCATATATATGCATTCATGTTATCGACAATTCTTTGTAATGTATGTGTTTTGATTTTTTCCAACTCTGAGGGCATTAGTAAATGCTTTAAACATGCTTAATTATTGAAAATATATTAATAATCTGTGAGGAGTCATTTGATTTTTAATATGTTAGTGGTTTAAACACAGATAGAATCCCATACCAATCTTTTAACAAAGTTGACTATCCTGCACATCTAAAACTTTTGCAGTTATTTCTCTTTGTTATTCAAAGAGAAAATAAGTGGAAGACTAAAATGTCCTACTAAATTAACGTTAGATGTGAGAGTTTAGCTCATAAACTGTTTAACAGTTTAAGCATACCTCAACAAAAAGTTTTTTCCTGATATTTGTGTGAAGCATTATAGACTGTGTTTTCTGGTATTTTGCATTGAATTAGCAGTACAGATTATTTTAACAATATTGCATTTTATGGTTATATTTGACTGTAAATATGCAGACTTCATCTAAGAGTCCACCATGATGACAAGAGATATGAATGTGAAGAATGTGGGAAAACATTTATTCGGCATGACCATCTGACAAAACACAAAAAAATACACTCAGGTAGGCATTTTCTTTGAAAATTGGCTTCAAAATCACTGTTTTGAAATAAGATAAAATAAAAAATTTAATTATGGATCTTTTTTCAGTACGTGCAATGTTTTAGGCGTGATAAAAGTTCCTCTCACTATTTTTAAGGTCTACTACAGTAGGGTTAATCTTACATGTTTGCAAGATTTAAAAGCCAAGTGTTTCCTCCACGTTAACATAGAAAGCCGAGGGACAGTCAAAAACATGTAACAGTGAATTGCTTTAAAAATAATAATAAAAAAAGCAAAAGTGAAAAAGGAGGATTTTTTAATGAGTTCAGATTTCTTTTTTTAATAGCAATTGTGTGAAACATTATTACCACAACACAGAAGAAGCTGTCACAGTCTCTGTCAAAGTTTGTACACTGATCACTTTAATGCAATAACATCAAAAAGGTGTTTTCTGAAGTCTGTTATGGAGAAGAGGGAAGGAAGGAAGGTGATGGGAGTCAACCTGGAGAAAAGCCAGGTGGGGATGATCAGGAGGAAGAAAAATAATCTGTTGCACTGAGAGTAGAAGGGTTATCAAATGTATAGGAAGAGCGAAGATTCACTAGGAACTTTTCCTTTTTCAGAGTAGGATCCAAAGGGAATGGAGCATTCTAGGAGGCAAAATACTAGGCAGCATGAAAATACAAAAGTGATCAGAGTTTAAACTTACTGAGCCTTTATTTTGAAGAACAGCTTCTTTTTTGATGTTTGAAATCATAATGCCTGCTATAAAATAAAGAAATCTTTAAAAACTCAAGTAAAAAAAAAAAAACAAAAAAAAAACAAACCCAAAAAACCAAAAAATCCTCTTTTCTACTCTATTTGCTTTTCCCCCCTCTAGAAAGTTACATTCTTTGACTGTCCACACTCCTCCTACTTACATGAGAAGAAATATTCTGCCACTTTGTGGAAGATCTCAAGATGACTAAAAAGAATCAAGATACTTTTAAACAGCAGCATAAAAGAAAAAGGTAATTATGTAAATCAGGATAATTACGAAGACAAATATTATTATGTAATTTTAAGATCTAAAAACTAGTAGCTGAAAATAATAGGTGTGTTTAAATAAGCTTCTCTTTTTAAAGCCCTGAATTATTGATGATACCGCATTTCGGGTCATAATGAAGAGAATAGATTCCTAGTCATTCACTTGTACCTCTCATGCAGTGGGTGTTTGGGGAAATGTCTCTTATGAATGTGAAATTCTTTGTAGAAATGACAGACGGTCAGTAATAGTCAACAAGTGGTAAAAATCCTTAGTCGGATAGAACCAACCTACCTCTGGCATTTTGTTCTTTGGTAACAGAGAATCCTTCTCTGAGTAAGATATGGAAGAGCTTGATTGGCTGAACTTTGTGAACATGGATCTACAGTATGTTTTACAATTACAGCTTGTAGACATTTAATAAGTTCCAGAAGATTTAACCAAAATTTATTGAATTTTGCCCTTGTAGGTGAAAAAGCACATCAGTGTGAGGAATGTGGAAAATGTTTTGGCCGTAGAGATCACCTTACTGTTCATTATAAAAGTGTTCATCTAGGAGAAAAAGTCTGGCAGAAGTAAGCGTGGGTTTTTTTACAATTGCGTAAATTCGTCTGTACTGTAACTGATTTTGTTGGGACTTGCAAGTTTGTGCAGAATTCTAGTAGTCTTTGTGTTTGTCATGCCCATTAACTTAGTCTTGATGGAGATAATGGTTTGAAGCACATGTCAGAAAATTATTTTCACAGTTTAAGCAAGATGTTTTCTTTGTAGCATAATTAAGTAAATAAAATAAAAACAATAAAAGTATCAAATTTTAATCTGTCAATTAGCTGTCTCAATGTTGTTGTAAATTGATGGTTTGCTTGTGATATTGTAATTGCAGACTAGTTAAGACTCAATTATTAGACATCATTTGAGCACTCTGAGAACTATTGCACACTTAAGTATTTTAGAAACTGGTAGATTAGTGGCTCTGAAAGTAGGTAAAAACTTTGAAACCCGAGTTATGTCTATAAATTGAAAATACAGTAGGTTTTTTAAATTCTTGAGCTCCAAAAATAAGCCTTTCAGAAATTTAAAATAAGCTGAGACCTAGTTGTTTTGCAAATGAGGTGTTTTAATGGCTTCTACTCATTAGCATTGTGTAGAAGCTGTTATAGATGTGTCTGTGTTGAAAGTATAGTACATTGTCTGCTTATTCTGTTTGTTTTTTCTTGGTAGCCAGTAGCCTAAACCATTCCTAGTACTTTATTTATGGCATAATTCTGCCAAAATGAAAGCCTCTTCTGGATCTTGGGCAAAAGCTGTTACTTAAGGATGTTTCTGGGGTCAGAAAAGAAGTTTTAGTGGCTTTTGCTCTTTGAATAGAAAGTGCTAATCCCAGCAAAGAATAAGATTGAAGATTTAGAAGAATCTAATCGATCCTGCAGATGCCAGGAAATATGAACATAAGTGAGGAAATTTGGAAACTTTGATACTCGGCTATTTTGTAGTTAAAGGTTTCAGAAAGGACTGTGCATGTAGCTTTATTGTTAGTTGGTTTAAAAAAAAGTATCTAACATGAAGTATCTTTTCTTCTTTAAAGATACAAAGCCACGTTTCACCAGTGTGAAGTCTGTAAGAAAGTTTTCAAAGGGAAATCAAGTTTGGAAATGCATTTTAGGACACATTCAGGTAAAACCAAAATAAACTCCAACGAAACCACAAAATACATAGAAATGTATTTTTATGCATCAACATTGATGGGATTATTTAATTCATCATAGTTGTTGAGCATTCAGGGCAAGAATAGCAGGAAGCAGCAAGACTTTTTATTCTATCTCATATGTCGGTTACTCCTGAATACTACCTTCGGAACATACCAGTTGAAATACTGATAAATCATCAACACAGGTTTGTGGTATGCTCTCTACACCTCCTCCTTTAGTTTACTGGTGTATGTTCTTGCCAAATTTACCTAGACCTTCTAATCATTTTTGTGGTCCAGAGAATACTACATTTCAAGTGGTAATCTAAACAAGGATTTGATCCCTTTAGAAAGGGGATCAAATCCTTACCTGTTTGACTTTGTTTTTCCCTCCTTATGTTTGGGAAGATCATTGTCCCTTCAAAATGTATAGGAATACAAATTGAGCTCATTTAATAGCAGTATTGTAACAGTTTAAAGAGACTGTTCTTTTTTCATTTGGTTTCTATTCTGATTATCTTTGTGTGTACCTGACAGAAATCCCAAGTGATGAGAGAATTGATGTACGGAGAAGGGCACATTAATATAACTTCTAAACAAACTTCTAATGGCTCCCTTGATTTCAAAATTGATGCTAAACATATGCTCTTTGTTTTCAGTAAAATTGTTTTGTACTAGGTCTCTATGCCATAACCATTTGCATATTTCTGTGTGACATGGTGTTACTCAGAATACCTGATTCTTACTTCTCTGTCTTTACAGGCGAGAAACCCTACAAATGTCAAATCTGTAATCAGTCTTTTAGAATTAAGAAGACATTAACAAAACACATGGTTATTCATTCAGATGCTCGACCTTTTAATTGCCAACACTGCAATGCAACATTTAAACGAAAAGACAAGCTGAAATATCATATCGATCATGTTCATGGATCAAAGGCTGCAGAAGAGGCATTGACATCTTCTTCAGAGGAAAAGCTAGTCTCCTTACCAGTCCAGTACACCTCTGATGACAAAGTTTACCAAACTGAGGCTAAGCAATATGTGGAACAGTCCAAAGCATATCAGTCGGAAGCCAAAACTTTGCTACAGGATGTATCTACAGAAGTATGTGTGCCTGTGACTCTGGTACCAGTTCAGATGTCTGATCCACAAGCTGATCTAGTGCAGCATACTACGCAGTCACATGGCATCCTTCCTCCACAACCTGAGCAGACAGATTATCAACGAGCAACAGATCTATCATTTCTAGAAAAATACACTCTTACTCCACAACCTGCAAATATTGTTCATCCTGTAAGGCCTGAGCAAATGTTGGATCCTAGAGACCAGTCATATCTTGGAACTTTACTGGGGCTAGATACAGCTCCTACTGTACAGAATATTTCAAACAATGAACATTCATGATCAGACCATAACATTCCACCTAAGTTACTAAGCCATTAGCCTACAGAAGGCTGATATGGCAATTAAGATTTATATTTTATATTTTATTTGGACTCATGAGTCTTCTGCATAGTTTTGGGAAAACAGGTTTGTTTACATAATATTTGAACATTTAGGCACGTTTTGATGCATACTGAAAGAGTG
>NW_010562755.1:15454-19935 GCF_000687285.1 Phaethon lepturus
AAGAGTTTTTAAAAATCTTATAGATGGTCTTTTAAAAATTATGCTCTGAAATAACCTTTTAAGGATAGTGGCTGAAAAATGTAATTACATATCTGGCTATGAATTTAAAAAAATTGTTTGCCTTCCTGCATCTCACTTTGAGTTAATGTTTTAAGTGTAATAGAAAGCATTCTGGAAGAATAAAGACTGCATCAAGTTTGTTAAAAGTTGTAAGGGCAGGCAAGGATATAAACCACAAACTTATAATTAAGTTTCACACAAATTGGAAGTCTGCCAGACTCTAGAGCCTAGCCAATGGACACAGGAACTAGATTCTTCTGAAAGTTGAGTCAGATATTTTATGAAGACACTAAACAGGGTTTTTGGTGATCCCCCTGAGTATCACCCCCCCCGACGCTGCCTAAATTTGGCGTCTTAATTCTTCCTTGATCTCTAATACAGAATTATGTGAAAAGATCTAGACAATGGTATTGTCTAATTTTCTACAGCTAGTCCTATATAATTTTAACACGCATTTTTCTTGCTTTTTCAATTTTGTTTGTCTAAAGTGTGCCCCACACTCTAACTTTGAAAGAAATGGGAGTATTCGCGAGGTCATTTTAATCTATGAACGGTCATAAAGGATTGGCATGGTTTATTCTTGTGTTAAGTTATACCAGGGTCCCACATTAGCATGCCCGTTTTCAGGTTATCTGTGATAGAGGAGGAATTGAAAGGATATTATTTCCAGAACAATACTCAACTTCTATTTAAAAAAAAAAGAAATAATCAGTAATTATAAAACTCATATGAGTTGCTAATGAAATTGCTTTGTTTCTCACTTTCTTGTACAGTACATGACATAAAATTCTCAAGAATTTGACTTTTTTACTTACTTTTACCTTTTTATTTACTAGGCATAAGGGTTTTTTCCAAAAGAACCATTTTGAACTACAAGTCTAGTGTAATTCACCATGAAATCTAGTATAATTTAACCTCATCAAGCTTTCTATTTTAAGCCTACTTTAAAAATATTTATTCTGTGTGTGTTTGGTGAATATTATGCCAAAGAAAGTATCTGAAGTAATTTTATAATCTTCATTATTCCTCACAAGAATTACATATTAAGGCAAAATTGTCCCCAGTCTTCCCTATTCTTAAATTATTATCTTAAAGAAACTTTAAAATGGGAAACTGGGTGTATGTGTATTATTGTAACTGTTAAATTTATCCAATGACCTGAGCACAAGTGATGTGTGGTGGAAAGCTCTTTTTATCTTTGCAGTTCTACAAACCCTAAGTGGCATGGATCATTTTAAATCCCATTCACATACTTCAGTGTTAGATTCTGTTAATCCCCATCTACTTCAATGTTGAGCAGTTTGCAGGAGAGGGGCCAGAGCTGCCTGAATGTTCATATTTTGAAGCTTGTACCCTAATGGATTCTTAGCCTAAACACACCAAAGATTTCTGTTAGCTGTTAGATAGTGGCAGAGTTATAGAATTTTAAGTGTTATCGATATTTAAATAGGACTTAGCCAAAGAAGCACAATAGAAGTCCTAAACTTTAAAAGTTCAGTTTTTAAAACAGAACTACATATGTTTAACTGTTCTATGTTTGTATCTCTAAAGTAAAATTTAGAGCTGTGCTCTGGGAATGTTCAGACTGACATGCTGTAAATATATCTGGTAAGAAGCTGAATACTAGCAAATATACAGCAATAATAAGGCCATTGAATGCCACCATCTGAAAGGACACTATCAAGTACTACCCTTCCTGCTTTCTAACTCCACCTTCATATCCTTTCAAAATAAAACTGTTTCTGTTGTCTTTACACTCCATGGCTTGAAAACGGCTGTTATAGGTGTAGTTTTCAAGTTGACATGTATCTATCATATTCATATTACCGCATGTGGACATGAAACATGATTTCCAGCGTTTGTGATTGTACTGTTAAAAATAACCCGACATCAATGGTGTCAGTGCAGTTCTCAGACTAAAAACCCTAACTCTTTGTTATTTCTTGTCTTTTCTGTCCTACAGGAGAAAAAAATGTTATAGGATTTCAACAAAACAGTGGCTTAAAAATAGTTGGTAACTATTAGTTACCAATTAGTTGGTAACATTTTTTTTCTTTTAAAATCCAGTCTGTCTGGAAGGCACTCTAGGAAAATACTAAAATGGAATTTGGAGCATGTTTACTTGATAATGTCCTTTTTAAAGTTCTTTCATGATTGTGCCTTTTATATATATTCTGAATAATGGCTTTTTCTCTAGTTCAGTTGATTATTCAGAAAACATTAAGGTCTATATCTTCCAAAGGGCTTCATGGTTTTGGGTGCCCAACAAGAAACAGACTACAAAAGGACTCGTTTTTCAGAAAAACGAGCGCTATCTTTGCTGTTTGGGTGACCAGAATTACTAGTCATTCCTGGAAAAAATGACCTACTAGTTCTTTGGCGTTCTTTTGTTTGCAGATAACTCTACTAGTTAGTGTTTTTACCTGCTGGTCAGGCTGGATCATTGCCAGTTGACAGTGAAAGAAAATAGGAAAGCTTATGTGCTAGATATACATAGTTTTTATTTTTTTAATATCACGACCTATAATTCTTATGGCTTTACATCTATTTAAAATTCGTATATAGCAAAGTAAATTTTCATGGACTGGTACTTCATTCGGTAGGTGGAAGTAGCTGGTCTCTGCTTGATTGAGGACAGTTCCTCTTAAGAGGACTGAAGTTGAAGGGCAGAGATTTACACCTCACAGCTGCATGGGTCAAAACTCCTTAGGCGTCTGGTACCTCCATTTTAATAAGTATATGTATTCATCCAAGAGTGCATGTCCTGTTGATCTGGAGGGCACTTTTACAATAAAGGCTATGTTTTATCTGGCAGTCATTGACTCAGTTGACCGTTTGTTGCCAAAGAAGGAAGAAGCAGGTCTCTTTTAAAAACACCTCTAATGAACACATTGCAAAAAGTTGGTCCTTTCCACATGCTGACCTTTGGGAAGAAGAGTCGAGTCCGTGTTGATACTCTAAATTGCTACATGGTTCTGAGAACTTACTGCACTCGTTCTAACATTGAATTCTGTATTTTTTGATAAACAGATTTCTCGTTGTTGTCTGGGTTACTGCCCATAATTCTTTAAGTGAATTTTATGTGCAGTTTATTTATTTATATTGGAATTTCCTCTGAGCACTGACACTTTTCCTACGGAGGTATGGCTCTCATGGGTTCTTTATGCTGAACATGAGTAATTACAATGGTGATGATGTCTCTTCTGTAAGACTGTGGTTTCCTTAAAAATGTAGTGCTACTTTAGTCTGGGTTATTATTTGGGTAGGTATTTTAAAAGATGAGTCATGCCAGAACACAAGGAAAAAAGATTTGTTTGGTATCATCAAACAGCTAAGCTTATTTCCCTTATTTCCTTATTTCATGAGTGTGAAAGAACGTCTGGAACTCAAGAAAGCTTCAAAGGAATTGCCTCGTAACGTGCTTGATCAAACGTGAAATGTGTTATGGAGTGCTAAGGTATAAGTGATCCTCGAGTTTTTAAATTTAAAATAATTTCTATGTAGAAGTTCGTGAATGTAGAATTATGAATGAATTCTGAGAAGGCTGTTGCAGATGAAGTTTTCCGACCCCCCCCCCAAAAACAGTAAGAGGCGAGAATTTTTTCTACATTCAGCGTACATGCGTAACTGACCCAGATGGCATGTTCTCCATAGGACTGAAGCTTAATGGAAATAGAGTGCGTTTATCTGTAGGTCCTTGTGACTACTGTCACATGTGATCTTTTTCTACACTGTCATCCCACAGTGCTTTGGTTGGTTTATCGTATGCATTGAAGAACGACACTGGCAGAATATAATGCAGGGCAGTCACTTTGCTTAAGCCTGTAAGGGTCTTTTTCACGGTTCATAGGAAATGCTTTGGTTTAAAAGGAGTTGATGGAGTAAAGGTAACAATGGCAAAAATTTTTGAATCCCCCATAACCATTTTGATCATGTTTAAATGTTGGTCCTTTTATACAAAAGAATAAGGTGAAATAATATTTTGTCACTGGTATATGAGATAACGTGTTTTAAATGTGATCTGTATAGGTTGATATTTTAGATGGAAGTCTTTAAGTAAAGTTGTCTTTTAGGGGAAATTCTTTGCTGTAAGGAAAAGCTAGGAAGTGTACTGTAAATGTGGAAGTACTCAGTCCTATGTGTAATTTTGTTTGTTATGGAAAAGTAAAGTTCTTTTGTCTTAACATTGCTTGCTTCACAGGATTTCTTGCAGGGGTGCTTGTGCTAAGTTTTGATTTCTGCCCCTTTGTTTTTAAACATCATGGAAACACAGTATTCTAATTAGTTTTAAAGCTCATGAAAGATAAACAGATCAGGCAAATTTTTTCATCAAATTTGTGTGCATCACATTCTACTTTTTATTTTAAAATATTTTGTAAATTAAATATATTTAGAAAAATAGTTGGCTTTTGCTTGATTTT
>NW_010562756.1:0-2951 GCF_000687285.1 Phaethon lepturus
CGGGCTGCCGCGCTGCACCAGTCCCTGCCCACCAGCCGTCCCTGCCACCCGCACCAGGGGCACAAACCAAAAGAAACGCTTTGCCGCTCAGGGAGGTGATTCTCCTACGGCCTCAGCCCAGCACGTAAATATCTTATTCTTCATAATTTGTAGCTTCGTCCTAGGCCGTATATAGGCTCCCTCATGTACTCCCCTATGTCTGCCATTAATGAACAAGGAAGTCTGCAAAATAAACCCCTGATCCTAAGGCCTCTATTGCCTGACGTGTCATGGATTGCAATGAGCTGTATCATTAGTGTTTAGTCCCAGACACTGCCTTGTGTCACATGCCCCTTTGAGTAACTGCACGTTGTCACAGCTGGGAGCCCTCAGCTTTCCGGTCCTAGGAGGAAGCCACCACACTGCACAGAGAGTAGGCAGCCGCTCATACCTCTTTCTCTAAATTATTCAAATATAAATATCACTGGTTTATAAGAAAGCTGCAGATGGGTACATAATAGGCCCCAAGCCCTTAACCTTTCATTTGTGAAGAGTAAGACTCCTCTTCCCTACAAATTCATACCACTGAGGCTGAGTTCTTTCTAGCAGATCCACATATTGTGGTTCTTGGATACAAAGAATACAAGAAGATTATCATTACGATGTTAATGCAGCTCTTACAATATCCTAATAATAAGAAGGTATCCTAATAATATCTTTAAATCAAGAATCTTCTTTACAATTAATCATTTTTATCTTTAAAAACTGCATGTACACACTTAGTCAAAGTTGTTAAAAATCGTCAGATACAAATTATACCATGCTAAGTGACTATTTTTGAAACTTCTGGCCAAAATGACCAGATAAGTATCGGAGGCAACTATCCTTCTAGTTTATGCTTCTCACACCAAGTCATAGTTTTCTAAGAAAAAATTTTGTTAGGTCTCAGACAGGTAAATAATCCTTTGCACGTAACAAATTGTTTCTCAGTCCTTAAAACAGGAGATGAAACACGCCATCAAGTATGTGTTTCACCCTTATTCAATAAAGCTCTAAAATACCTCTTAACTGCTTTCCACAGGACACAAGACAAACAGAGACATCAAACTGTTAACTGAATATATTGTGTAAAAGACACAAAAAAAAGTCTATCCCCTTCTCCCAACATTTTGCCGTTAAAATCAGTTTGTGCAGCTGCATCCCTTAAATGCAATGGCTCAGCTTCTACTGTGTTTCAGTGGGATCAGAAAGAGCCTCAAGGAGCATTTTCTATTCTCTCTGGGATCACCATCATCCACAGCCACGCGGAACATGAGGAACTGTGCTGGGCCTTAGTATAAGGATACCCATTTTGCCTCTTGACATCCATGTTGATTTTTTTCCATCACCCCAAAGATGACCTATAAGCCGGTCACTGCAAAAGAAGTTTTTGCTACAACCAGAAAAAGAATGTAACTTGCTTAAAAAAACCAGCAACAGCAACAGCAAAAGCCAAACCAAAATCTCTCCTTGACCAAACACAGAGACCCCAATTTAAGTGCCCATTCATTCCTACACAAAAGGTCATCACCTAAATCTTACCAATCTGAACAGTATATGCAACCAGATTGTAACCCAACCCTTTCAAAGCTGGAATGGAGCCAACTATAAGGTAAAAAACAAAACCAAGCAAACAGCAAAAAAAAAACCTTATTATGAAAATGGAAATTTAGACACGTTAAACAGCCATTACCACCATACTCTTAAAAACTTTACTGCACCTCCCTTGCCGGTTTTTTTAAGTCTGAGGGTTCTTTTTCCTAATAATACTGCTCTAATTGAATGGTAGCTAAGCATGGGGCTTGGTTTGCAGAAGAGAATGGCTTTTTTTGATAGCAGATAAGCTTTATCCCAGAAACCCCAATACTTTAAAAGTATTGGCTAATACCCTAATCATCGGCTTCACACTTTCTCACATTGAAGACCTCTGCTAAATCAGTGAAAATCAATGAAATGAAATCCTAACAATGTCTCAGATGTTTTATTCTGTTATTCCACGTATTGTCGGGATCATGTGAAAATAAAACGTGTAGCCAAAGACATGTAGTTGGCCAATTACCTCCACTGTGTTCGTGGTGTGAATGAAACAGCTTAGAGATAGAAGCAAGCATTCAAACAGAAGCACTTAGCTAGAAGAAATACAGACATTAAAATAAAAGGCTGAAGAGAAAGAAGAAAGATAGAGATAATACAGAGGAAATTATATTATTAAGGAAAGAGATAAGATGACAAGAGACCGAATAGCGCTAGGCTAGAGAGAATGGCTCAGGCACTAGGCTTAGACATCGAAGAATGAAAGACTTCGGCAAAGGAAATGGCAGCAGCTCTGCTTGCAACAATAAATGCTTTTATCTCCCTTTTTTCCTACCATTAAGTTCCTAGCAAAGATCTTGCTGCTGGTAGAGATGTTCCTACAAGTTACCAGAGAAGCAAAACATATGAGAATGAAGGAGTAGTTCAGCATCTTCTAAGCCATGTTACATGGAGATTTTGCACCCTCTGCAGATTCAGGAAGGTATAAACTACAAATACACCCATCCTGTAATAAATTACAATATCTGCAGGCATAGTTTCCAGTTCCAGTAACAGTGGATTTTGTGGGATTTTTGAATGTGGGATTTATGGGTGCTGTATTTATGGGGGAATGGCTGTTTTCCCCCTTTCAGACCTTCCTGAGTGCTCACCTTCAAGAATCAAGCCACCTATAACATTTATTTTCCTTCCCCCCTCTGACAGAGTACAGAGCACTACCCTGCTAGCTGGGCTCAGGGCTCTTGCAGTGACCACAAGCTTTCTTTAGACAAAGTTCTTTTGTTCACTGCTTGGAAATATTAGAAGAAAGGGGTTTTAAATGACCAAAACCTACAACATTTTTAGCCTCGCCTAAACATAATAACCTCGTGCTTCACTATATATTAGGTTAGACACTCTTT
>NW_010562756.1:2982-3824 GCF_000687285.1 Phaethon lepturus
TACTAGTTCATATTCTTTCTACTTCTCTGCATGAGACGTTTTTGACCATACACGGTAAGACTGAAAAAACAGCAGCAATCATACAATTTCTTGTAGACACAAGATGATTTCAGGTAAAGCACACCTTTTCCCAGTGCCGCTTTGGAAGGATTCAACAAAAGGATATTCTGTATTCTAAAAAAAGGGAATATTGGAATTTAACAAATATATCAATGTAATCATGCAATGAAAATTCACTGTGTGAAAATCATTCAACATAATACGCTAGCACAAAAATCAATATAAACATATATACAAAATCAAATCAATGGAATTTTAACTTTATTTCCGCAAAAGAGAGTTGTCCTCTAAAATATTAAAAGAGAAAAATCTTGACGGTGGCTGACAAAAGAGCAAAATAAATAATATTGTATTTAAGATGAAAGTGAGTTTGATGGATTTGGTAAAACCAGTTATATATTACAATGCACCCTTATCTGATACATCTGCCCTACTACATGTTACACTGCAGAAAATATAAACAAAGTCACTGACTGATGATGAAAATTTGCGATGAAAAGACATGTTGGACTAGTATCAAGTGTATTGCAGGGAAAGACTGTATACTTCTTCTGATGACTTCAATGTGTATTTAAAACCGACAGCTGCTTTCAATTGATTTTGAAACCTCCATTGACGTCAATAAGAAAAGAATGTCAGCAAAAGATCTATGATAAAATACGATGAGCTTTAAGAGCAACTGCGTTTTTGGTTATTTATTTTTAAAGTACTTTGTTGCTTTCAGTGGGACTCAGATGAAAAACACATTTGCATTTGAAAACATGACCACCCTACTTTCCCTA
>NW_010562756.1:3855-6777 GCF_000687285.1 Phaethon lepturus
CCTCTCTCTTTCCTCTCTGCATCTCTCATTTTACATGTCTAATCTCATACCCTTTGCCTCCTACACAGAAGCCATTCCCAAGTGCTCCCCTGGTTTCCCCACCAGTTACGCTTCCACTTTCTTCCCAATTTATTGAAGATCAGCAATAAAGTAATTCTCTAAAAGCATTGTTATCAGGCTTTACAGAATACCTGACTAAGGAAGAATTCATTATTTATGCCTTTCAGGTACATAAAACTTAGAAGGTAATATGGACTAGGTGTAAACATTGCAATTTAATTTTCATAACCAAAAGACCTAGAAGTATAATACTTTCTTTTTAAAAGTTCACTGTTGACATCCAGGTAATCCTAATATTCTATAGGGGCCACATAAACACATTAGGAAGGTCTGAACATATCTTCATCTAAAGAAATCACTTTAAGATCAAGAATAATTTATGCCAAAATTGAAGGAAGAATGGCAGAACTTTCTGCCAACAATCCAGGGAAAGGTAGGGCCTGTGATCTTCATTCCTTCATAACACCAGAGAGTTTTTCAACCTTTCTTATACTGCTAACATAGAAAAGAAGCATAAAGCCACTCAAAGTGACCAAGTAAAATAATTTCCTTGGAAAAAAAATCCCAAATTCTCTCTCTTTACTTAAAACATGGTGAAGTTGGCTGTTCTTCCTAAAGCTGTTTAAAAGATGGATTCAGTGTAATGGGATTTTTAGCATAGTCCAGTTCTGTTAATAATTTTATTTCTTGAATAAAGGAAAATAAAATTGTCATTATTCCCGTCCTGAATTGACTCCAGCATATGGTTGTCTTCTCTTGCCAAATGAGGTTGTAAAATTACAGTTGGAAGATGATCTGCAGAGAGTCACAGGACAGTTCCTCTTTACCCATAAACACCAACCAAATTTAAGGTTCTAGAAAAGTCTGATGTAAAAAAAAAGTTTGTAGATGAACAACAAAAATGTAAATTAAGAGTGTAACAGTGTAATGAAAGCAAATAACTCGGGTAACATAAACGTGGTTAACTTGTCATTTCCAAGTATACCCCCTTCTTGACAAAAATGGATCTATTTTAATGAGGCCTTTAAATAAAAGACTGTCAGTTCTTTTGTAGCAGCAATGACAGCAATAAACCATCATCTAAGCCACTGAAAAAGAAATTATTTCCAGTTATTAAATGTAAGTATCTTCTCAGGCAATTTGTTGGATGCCACCCAGGCATATCTGATTCTTCATATTCAGAAATAAGCGCATGAGGCTGAAAGGACAAGTACCTGACAATCACTATCATCACTTCAGAGTGCAAAGAGCTGGATCGCTGCCACAACAGTACATCTCCTCACAGACCACTACTGTCCTACGCTCTCCTCCATGACCAGCCACCACCGTTCCCTTCATACTACTTAGCTCAGGCAATCAGAGCTGTCAATGTATTTACCTGGATCAAAGATGCTTTCTCAGCTCTTTTCTAAACTGAAGTGCAATGGAAGATCTCCAATATTTAAAGGAGGAAAGGAAGAGGGAGAGGGTCCTAAAAGCAAGGAATACGCAGCGATCAGACTGCACAATTGTTGAACTGAAGAAAGCCTTCACAGGATTTAACCCAAGGTTCTTCTCTACACAGTTAAAGTACATGCTTCTGGAGAAACATGACATACTTGTCTTGGGATTTGGTGGAGCTCTGGTGACTCAGGCCCAATGAATTTCTAACCCTGGCCTTGGAGTTTTGGTGAAAAGTTTCACTTCAGTGTTGGTAAAATTAGTGTCTTGCAACCACCACCCCAAAGTAAGTAAGTACTGAAAATCCATGACATGCTGCTAAATTTGTGTACTGTCCATTCCACTCAAGGAGGCGAGACTCAGTCAAAGCATTTTAGATACGTCTGTCTCACATACCCAACTTTCATTGCCACTAATGTACCACTTCATACGGACATTGCCAGATCCATAAACGTGACATCGTGCAAATAAGACCAATGGAAGTAGTTCTGTCTCAGTTATGAGCAGACATTTCCTGCTACACATTATTTGGGTTTGTTTACTTTTGTTTTTAAGGAAAGGCTGAGAGTATACAACAATTCAAAAATATACTGAAGACTGGGAGTTGCGTGTAACACAGAAGAGCAATACTTTGGTTTCACTGACTGCCACCCTCATCCTACAGGAATACCACCAACAAATCAGTTGCTGGTGAACCCCCAGCAAGTGGTGACAGCCACTCTTTGAACACCACTGCAAGAGAGGCAGCAGACATGGCTCAATCTTCACCCATACTGAGCATTGGAAAAAACCTCAAGGCTTGTAGAGTCCCATAAAAAGCAGGTTTTATTAGGATATTTACAACAATATTTATCTTCTTCTATAGGGATAAGGCAATTAGGTAGAAAGGAAGTGTAAAGGCTTTATAAACAAGTTTGTGCCACTCCCTGCTAGCTCAGTACCTTTCTGAATTACATTAGATTTTGCGCCTTCATCCCTAGGAAGCACTTTCCACCATCCGCAAGGCCTGGCTGGCTGCTGGCCAGACCTTGCTTCTCTCCAGAGACGTGTAATGCCACAACATAGAAACACAGAATCATAGAATAATTTGGGTTGGAAGGGATCTTTAAATGTCAGGTAGTCCAACCCTCTTGCCATGAGCAGGGACATCTTCAACTATGTCATATTGCTCAGAGCCCTGTCCAACCTGACCTCGACTGTTTCCAGGGATGGGGGATCTACCACCTCTCTGGGCAACCTGTGCCAGTGTTTCATCATCCTCATTGTGAAAAATTTCTTCCTTATATTTAGCCTAAAGCCACCCTCTTTTAGTTTAAAACCATTACCCCTTGTCCTATCACAACAGGCCCTACTAAAAAGTCTGTCCCCATCTTTCTTATAAGCCTCCTTTAAGTACTGAAAGGTTGCAATAAAGTCATCCCC
>NW_010562756.1:6808-14429 GCF_000687285.1 Phaethon lepturus
TGCCAAATGCATCCCTGCTCCCCTTTTAGCCTGCCCCAGCTGAGCAGCCACCAAACCACCATCAGGGACAGATCAGCTCCACCTGCCTCCCCACAGCTCAGGCTCTTCTTAAAGCAATGCAACAGATAATCACCTGGAGAATCTTCACCATGGTCAAAGGCTGACCTCCTTCAGGTCTCTCTGAATGCACACCAGAAATAGATTTATCTTACATGGGGAGAGGATAGAAAGAACTACTCTCTAGTTATTGCTTTCTGGATATCCTCCATACACTCCAAAACACCTCAGAGCTTGCATCACAAAGCTGCTCAAAATAAGCCCCCAACACGCACTGCGAAGGGCTCAGCACTGTTACAGCGCCTATCCAGGTAACTGGCCAGAGAACAGCAGAAAGAAACATGCTCCCAAGGTCCATGTCTGCTCCTCCCCATGGTCATTGCTTTAGTACCAATGAGGCTGCTCTTGGCCAGGACACAACTGGTCCAAATATTAAACAAGCAGGAGGAAGAGAGAGTTACTCCTATCTGGTACCATCTGTATCTGTGGGCACAGTCGAATCTTAAGAAGAAAGTGCACAAACAGGTATGATGAAACGCATTAGTTAAGGAAAGCAGCAAATTGGACTTTTTCCTGCTGGCTATGGGTGTCTTATGGGGTGAAACAGGGCTCACAGCAACGAGTTGTTGATGGCAGCTCTACCCACTCAGCCCCTCTCAAGGAACACAAGTTTGTTGCAAGTACATCCATCTGCTGGATCCTTTCTGTTTTGGAGGCCTGGGATCCGGGTAGCTCCTAATGGCCACCTCTTGAGCAAACCCTCAGCTGCAGCCTGCACTATAACCAACCTCCCAGGGAGAAGTCCCTGCAGTTCATTCACCTTGTAGCTCTGAAACCAATGGTCCAACCTCCTCCCCTCCTCAGGCTACTTTGACATACACTTTTTGCAGGGCCCCTCCACAGGGCCCCTCTACAGGACCCTCAGGCGAGCATTGGCTTTCGGGTCAGGAGGGCACTTGTGAGGTGATTCAGGTGATCATCACCACTTGCGATGCCTCATCTCCCACCACCATGGAGCTGCCTTGCCATGCCCAAATTGGATCCCTTCAACTGAAATGAAACCAAAGGCTATTTGCTGCAGTAGATATGCAGCACCATTTCTTAGCACGGCCTTAACCTGAGCCTCCATTAAATGGGCACCAACAAATAGTCAAAAGATTGTACAGGAGAATAAAAGACATTTGAAAAATACCAACAGCCTTGACTACTTTTGCACATCTCCTACGTGATCAGCACTTGGTCCTTTAAATGCTTCAAAAGACTTTGCTTGAGATCCTGAAGCGTAAGGAGAAACATCATTCCTGCCACCCATGGTGCAGGTTTAGGAAGAAGGGATGGGTAAAATAGTTACAAAATAGGCATGATCCAAACTAAAAACTGAGCATGAACTCAAAGGCTCCCAGCTCCACAGGGGCACGCGACACTCCTGCTACCTCATCTCCCATCTCACCTGGAAACCTCAGCTGAGCAAAGAAACACACAGAGCGGCACACTGGCAACCCAAAGCATCTCAGCCCAGGAGTCCATGCAGTGGGCAGGTCTCTCAGAAGCCACCAAACCAGCAGAAAAGACGTTGATCAAAAAGCCTCCCCCTGCTTCATTACGAACCCAGGAAAACTGGCAGATCTCTCAGTAACTGCTTCATTCCGGAAAACAGGGATGGCCTGACACGTCTCACCGCAACGTTCCCAACCCAGAGAACAGTCGAACGCAGAGGAGCGTGACTTGATTTGGGGTGCCATGTCTACACCCACCCACAAAGGCCCCGAGGAGCCACTGCTGAGACAGCTTTCTGCCTGTCACAGAGAAAGAGCTTTGCAGCTGGAGCAGGGATTTGCAACAGGCCACTCCTTGTCAGTTTAGCAAAACGCACTCGTCGTTTTCAAACGAGCACAGAGCGTAAGGCTGCCGAACGCACAGCCGCAATGCCAGCAGGCAGCCATTCTCCAGGAGAACAAGCTCACAGCTCGTTGCTGGTGATCACCTCTTGAAGTGACAGCCACGCTCTGAACACCGGCTGGCATGTTTGCCGTTCCTGCGGGTAAGCCCCGGCTTGCACCCAGACGCCGCGGGGGGTGAGCGGGGCCGGCTGCCCCGGGAGGGCTGCCGGGCTGCCCAGGGCACGACGGGGACGTGACTCGGCTAAAGCACAGAGGCGGATTGAGGTGAGCATTTAGGGACTCGAGCATCTCTCCTATTAGGAGAGGCTGAGAGAGCTGGAGGCTCTTTAGCCTGGAGAAAAGAAGGTTCAGAGGGATCTTATCGATGTATATAGATAGCTGAAGGGAAGGTACAAAGAGGACAGAGCCAGGCTCTTTTCAGCAGTGCCCAGTGACAGGAGGTGGGTCAATGGGCACAAACTGAAACAGAGGAAGGTCCCTCTGAACATCAGGAGACACTTTTCTACTGTGATGGTGACCGAGCAGTGGCACAGGTTGCTCAGAAAGGTTCTGCGCTCTCCCTCCCGGGAGATAATAAGAAGCCACCTGGACACGGTTCTGGGCAACCTCCTCCAGGTGGCCCTGTCTGAGCAGGGGAGTTGGACAAGATGAATTCTAGAGGTCCCTTCCAACCTCACCCTTCTGTGATTCTGTGATTCTGTGATTCTGTGGGTATGTCTCAATCTTCACTCATATTGAATTCTGCAAAGATGCCCAGTAGGCTTTTAGAGTCACAGAAAAAAAACCCACCGGGTTTTATTAAAATATAAATGGCAATTCTTACCGTCCTACTATTCATTATTTCATATTTGTAATTTCATTATTTTTGCAGTCAATACATTGCAAAGGAGAGCGTTGGACCACCTTTTACATTTCTCTCCAACACAATCGACTCTTCACATCTTAAAAGAAAAAAAAATCCACATCCTGAACACATTTTTTATCCCCTTCCTTTATTGCATGCGGCTACTGACTTGTCAGCTCTGCAGGAAGAGACATTTGTGAAAGGTTCCTTAGTATTAGTTCAGGAAAATAATGCACATTCTGTGTCATCAGCAAACTGGCTGAGGCTGCACTCAATCCCACTGTCCACGTTGCTGACAAAGATGTTAAACAGTGCCAGTCCCAATACCAACTGCTGATGAATGCCACTTGTCACTGGTCTCCACTCGGACATTGAGCCATTGACTGCAACTCTTTGAGCGTGACCATCCAGCCAATTCCTTATCCACTGAGTGATCCATCTGTCAAATCCATGTCTCTCCAATTTAGAGACAAGGATATCATGTGGGACAGTGTTAAATGCTTTGTACAAGTCCAGACAGATGACGTCAGTCACTCCTCCCTTATTCACCAACAGTGTAACTCCATCATAGAAGGCCACCAAATTAGTCAGGCACAATTTGCCCTTTGTGAAGCCATGGTGGCTGTGACCAATCACCTCCTTATTTTCCATGTGCCTTAGCATAGTTTCCAGGAGGATCTGCTCCATGATCTTGCCAGGCACAGAGGTGAGACTGACTGGCCTGTACTTCCCCAGGTCTTCCTTTTTTCCCTTTTTAAAAATGGGGGTTATGCTTCCCCTTTCCCAGTCAGTGGTAACTTCACTGGACTGACACAACTTCTCAAATATGATGGACAGTGGCTTAGCAACTTCAGCTGCAAGTTCCCTCAGGACTCACAGATGCATCTCATCAGGTCCCATGAACTTGTGCACCTTTGGGTTCCTTAGATGGTGTTGAACCTGATCTTCTCCTACAGTGGGCAGTTCTTCATTGTCCCAGTCCCTGTCTTTGCCTTCTAAAGCTTGGGTGGTGTGGCTTGAGCACTTGCTGGTAAAGACTGAGGCAAAAAAGTCATTGAGTACCTCAGTCTTCTCTGTATCACAGGTAACCAGGTCTCCCATTTCCTTCCTGAGAGGACTCACATTTTCCCTAGTCTTCCTTTTATCACCAACATGCCTATAGACACTTTTTTTTGTTGCCCTTGATGTCCCTGGCCAGATGTAATTCTATCAGGGCTTTAGCTTTCCTAATCTGATCCTTGACTGCTCGAACAATTTCTCTGTATTCCTCCCAGGCTACCTGTCCTTGCTTCCATCCTCTGTAGGCTTCCTTTCTGTGTTTGTCCAGGAGTTTTGAGTTGGCCCAGGAGCTCCTTGTTCATCCATGCAGGACTTCCTCGTGCATGCCTGACTTCCTCTTTGTTGGGATGCATTGCAGCTGAGCTTGGAGGAGGTGGTCCTTAAATATTAACCAGCTTTCTTGGGCCCCTCTTCCCTCCAGGAATTTATCCCATGGTACTCTACCAAGCAGGTCCCTGAAGAGACCAAAGTCTGCTCTCCTGAAGTCCAGGGTAGTAAGCTTGCTGTGAGTCCTCCTTGCTGCCTGAATGATCTTGAACTCCACCATTTCGTGGTCACTGCAGCATATACACATATATGTATCACATACCTAAAAATTTGATCAAAGAGAAAGAATGGTTTAGTCTGACAGATAATACTTAGGGCAAATCAGGATTTCATCTGCTTCAACTGATCTAAAATGCCAGACTGGCTAAGTGTGTAAAGGCTCGGAGCACATTTGCACAGAGAGGGCTGGCTTGAACATAAAGTGAAGCATCCAAATTATAAATAATTTTTAATTGATCCAAACCAGTCATCACTTACCTTCTCCCACCAGCTACTAGTTTTACTGAAGTAAATTATTAAAAAATGTTAGTTTGGAAACCTCAGGTATTAGAATAAAGATTTAGAGGAAGGAAAAGTATTGAAAGCTCTGTCTAGACACCTGGTTCAAAAAAAAAGGGTGGGACAATTATGTTTGTTCTTATACCTTTCAGACCAGGATCTGATGTAAATAAAGGTAAGTAGTAGCTCAATCCCAACATTTTCTAGTCTGTTCTTTACATGGTTTCAGTCAGCTTCTATTGTTGTATGACCTAAGCAACTTTAAAAATAAATTAAGCAATAAGTGTATGTAATAGGCTTGGTGTAAGCGTTTGTCAATGTAACCAGAGGTCAGTGCGGAAGAGTAGTGTGGTCTTTTCTGGTCTTAAAATCAATGTACCATTACTGATTTTATAAAATCTCTACAGATTTGTTTCTGTCTTTTTTCTGTAGATCTTGCTCTCTCTTTTCTGCCAAATTCCTCACATCTCTTGCAGTAGCTTTGTTTTTTTCTTTTTTGGGGCTTGGTTTGTTTGGGGTTTTTTTTTTCATATTTGTTTTCAGTAGAAGAGACCTCTGTCCACTGTTGTAGTTTGAGCATATTGGAGTTGTCATATCAGTTTGAAAATATTGTTTCCCTGCCTACATTTTGCCTCTCTCTTTCTGCTTCATATCTATTTCGTATCCGTTTCATTCTGTAAAGCGTGATGACATTCAAGGCAACAGAAAGATGACAATAAAACTTGGTTAAGCCAATGGGTTGGAAACCAGGCCAAGAAGAGCAGGAAGAGATTTTGTTCAAATATAAACCCAGAACATGAATCTGCCATCAACTGAAAATACTGTTCTGAAAAGCAAATTAAATAATGCAAGTGCACAAAAATTTTAATGACATCAAATATGGTGGTTAGAATGCACTAGTGGCACAATAATTCACAGTTGCCTCTATATTTTGATAGGCAAATGTTACCAGTCCAAGCATAAAATATTTCATTCTCCCTCACGCACTGTACAACTCACAAGAAGACACCAGTGGAACTTGCACAACATATAAACTGGTAGTCAAGGGTCAACAAGGACCAAGAAGGAGTTTATAGCAATATAAGCAAAAGAAAAAAGAAGACTCAAGAAGCAGAGAATCCCTACTTTGATAAAAACAAAGCCTAGGATCTGGGAGGTGTGAGATGCCTAAGGTAGGGTGTTGAAATTACATCGTATTTTTAGTATTTTCCATCAGGATCCATGTGCTTCCTGTAAAAATAACAATAAAAACAACATTTTGAAAAGGCACAGGGCAGTAATATCAGCCTTTTGAACTAGACAGATGGATAAAGCTGTCAATATCTAATGAGACAGGCTCTAGAAAAGGTTAGGAGGGAATGGGGTTGGAGAGGAAAAGGGATGTTATTGCCATGATTACGCAGCCTCGCAGCAGCTGTGAGTGGGGAGGGGATGCAGAGCACCACGGACACCTTGCTGCTGGGGGCTCACAGAGCAAGGAAGGAGCCGGGTGAGGGGCAGCACCTGAGAGCATACAGTCAGCATTATCCATGCAAGTCTCATGCTCCATGCCTGAGACCTGAGTTGCCTTTTTAATCGCCCCAGGAGACCTCCCTGAACATTTTCCAGAGAAAAGATTGGTCTGGAATCTGCATCCATGTCTGCTTTTGTCCTTGCCTGAACTGGGATTGTTACAGAAATAAATAAATAAATAAATTGATTGATTGATTGATTGAAGTAACTTACACTTACGAGACACCGGTCTCTGTAATCGTGCCAACATACGCAGAATAGAAATGTGAGAAAGTGGGAGGAACTTAATATATAATGTAGAATTATGGCTGGTGCTGCTTAGAAGCTACAGCAAAATTGCATGCAATTTTAAAGGTGATCAGAAAAACTGTTTCGATAAACAAGATAAAGTTACAGTTAAGTTGCGCACCGAAAGCCCCGAGAGCGCGAGGGGCAGGCGGCCTCCTGTAGCCACGGGGAGCTAAAACCCACTGCAAAATGGGACCACAGCTTTGATGTTTAACATCAGGTCTCTGAACCCGTATTAACGTACTTAAACAATTGACGTCACTCTTGGAAGAGCTCAGCACTCATACTGCCTGTTGAGAGACATTCAGATACCACAGTGACAAGCACAGTACTGAAAACCTAACTAGCTGGAGTCATAAAAGTGAGAGTCAGGGTGAGTTGTTCACTCCTGTAGCAACCCTCCCATTGAGTTTGACGGCCTGGATTTTCACCTCAGCTTCCTAACGTGAAGCACCTTTTTCCGTGAGATGGCTGTCAGCTAAGTAGCCCAGCCCCCCCAGGCTCTTGATTTCTGAGGCACTCCGTTCATGTGAAGTTTTCCTGCAGCCTTTAAACATCAGCCCTCTGAATACATTTTGACCGTATATAAAAAGCAGAGGGTTTATTCAGGCTAAAACACTACCTGTAAGCAAGCTGTGATCACAAATCCCTTTTGCAGCCTCTGACACGCTACTGATGCTGGATGACATTTTAATTGAGCACAGGGAACCGGTGCCTTCACGCAGACAGACTGACAAAACGGTCCTAACGGGGAGCACGAGGGGAGCCCGCGCCTCTGCGAAGGCAGGGACTGCAGAATCTGTGTAAAGGTAAGACCACGTTCCCTTTTAATTAATTCTTCTGCGAACAGAGGGTGAACCTAGTATTTTTTCTAGGATAAAAGATGGACTTTTCGGTCCATTTGTCACCACTTGAGAGTAACTGAGAAAATCCTTCAATGGCCCGGGCACCCATTGCCCCACGCAGCAAGTCTCCTGGCTCCCGTCAGGCTCTCTCCACCGCAGAAGAACGAGCACCAAGTCCATTGCTAAGGCATTTGCTTTCAGTTTGTTCAATGCAAAAACAAACAAACAAACAAACAAGCAATCTCCTCTCAACATCAGGCTCCGGTAGCCAACCCAAATCTCAAAATCAC
>NW_010562757.1:0-244 GCF_000687285.1 Phaethon lepturus
CCCTCTTCTTATTCATTACATGTTGACTCTTTGAGGAGTGCCCTCTCGGTCTTCCTTCAAATCCACATTACTGCAAACGGCAAGGACAACAGACATGTCTATCCCATGCAATATTTTGCGTTTCAAAAATTGGAAGGCACTGTCATGTTCTACTTCTGTCAGTAGGACATGAAATTACACCTTGCAGAGAGAGCAGCTTGGCTGACAATAGGTTGTACTGATTTTGACTTTGAGCAAAGTGCCA
>NW_010562758.1:0-8694 GCF_000687285.1 Phaethon lepturus
TCCAACCTAGTGATTCTGTGATTCTATGATTGCTTGGCTTGCCATGGTACGCTTACATTGCCAGCTCCCGTTGCCCAAAAGATTGAAGTGACTATAATGTTGTTGTTCATATTTGTTAATTAAACCAAAGAACAGAAAACTCTCCCTTAGTTGGCTGTGTCATAGCAAAAAGGCAAAGAACTTAGGGAAAAAAAAAAGCAATGTTGAGCTTGTTGGAGGATATTTTCTTGTTGAATATTCCCAGTGTTTCCTTTTGGGTTGTACTAGCCAGAACAGTCAACCAGAGACACTGCTGAGTGTTGTTAGTCTAAAGCAGTGGATCACTCCTTTATGAAAATGAAGTTGCATTTGCTGTAGACTTATGTTTCCAGCACCATCAGTGGGAAAGGAGGCGTTGTAGCAACTTTGGTATAATGCTATCCCTAGGTCTGCTACGTGGCACCGTGTGCCCATCATTGGTGGAAGCCAGAAGGACAGAGAAGATGGTGGCCTCCCCAAAGCTGAGCTGCAGCTAAACCCTGGGGCAAATTTCTGGTTTAGCTCCTAGACAGAAACCCACCCACTAGTTTTCTTTGGGAAGAACAAGAATTCAAATATTGGTTTAGCCTGAAAATTATTCTGGCTACCCTGAAGGCAAAGGGAAGGTGATTCTGCAAAACCACAGGCAGAAAGTATTTTAATTCACAAATCATTTTTCTGATTTAAAATGTTAATTTTTATCTAACATTTTCCTTACTCCAAAACCACATTGGGTTTCAGTTACATTTCCTTTGAAACCAAAAAGTGATCTGGTTTCAGATCATTTCATTTCATACTGAAATGCAATAAAAGGAACTAAAAATACTTTTTTTTTTCCCCTCTTTGTGCTTTTCCCTGCCTCCCCAAATGTTAGAGAAGCAAAACTGAATGCTACCATTGCACGAATTTGGGGGCAGGAGCAAATGGTGCAAGTTGCCATCAGGGAATCTGTATAGTTAGCACAGAAGGGGTATTTCAGCAGAACTTCTTAGCTAGAGCTACATGCAGATGGGTTGTGGCTTTGGTGGAATAGCTGGCAGGTGCTTCTGTGTTTAACCGAGCTAACTGAAGAAGCAGCAGATAAAGCCCTCGAACTGTGCTTGCTCTACGCAGTTACATACCTTGCACCAGATGGATTAACCCCCCCTGAAATACACAGGGTAAGAAAGGGAAAGGAAAACACATACCTATAGTCAGTGGTAGAGAGAAGGCAGCAGCTGCTCAGGGTTCCTTGGGTGAAGGCAGGTTTGGAACCTGCCAAGAGACCAAGTAATGGTTTCATAACCAATATGTCAAGGAGAATTCTGCAGTAACCCGTATCTGAGATGCTGCCTTCATGCCACTAGCACGAAGATAATATCCATCTGTCCCTATAGCGTCTGTTTTGAAGGAAAGGAGAAAAAAGCAAGTTTCTTTTTATCTCCGGAACAGAAGAAATGCCGCTATCACTTGAGGCAGAAATGTATGTAAGACTTAAAAGGTCTGCTGGTGTTCTGATGCTAGATATTCCTACAGCTCGCACTGTGGCTTTCATGTGTGCAACACAGATATGAAATATGGCCAAATAGTCCTGTTAGCGTTGGCCCCTTCTCTGCAAAGTTGTACGTGGCTACAGGTTGTGCAGAACAGAGGAGGTACAGGCCTGCTCCTAGCAGGATCCATTCATTGCCCTGCAATGGACTTCTATGAGGTTGTAATGAAATGTGAGGAATTAATCACAGCTCAGTTACACTTATAAATGCATTGCTGTATTTTAACATGTGCGTGCACGTTTGTCTGGTTTTAATTGCCTGGCAAATGCGAAGTTAGGATACTAAGGTCGAAGAATTCAGATTTGTCCCTCATCGAACAGCGTCGCCGCCTCACCGCACCGAGCCAGGCTGGGAACCAGCATAAAGCAGCAGGGAACAGGGGACTTCCCCAGTTGGCAGGCAGGAGGAATGGCAAATCCAAGAGGCCAGGAAATCTGATGGAAAACTGATCCCCATTCTCGCTCCTGGTTTTTGACTCCCACGTCTCCCTTTCTCAGCCTGAAATTTGCTGCGGTTGTTTCCAGCGGGTGCCCGCCTTGACCACTCTGCCATACTTTTGGGATGGGGTAGGCTGTGCTTCATCCTCGCCAGCCGGGGAGCGCGGCTTCGGCTTCAGGCACCTCTCGTCCTCTCGGCTGGCTCAGATTTATCCCAGGGTTCTCTTTCTTTATTTTATCTGGATCGGTAATACTGGCTAGCCCAGTTTACTTTTGGCCTTGCCTAGTGGGAATGACAAATGAGGGTAAAATGAAACTGTGGGTAGACAAAACATAAGGATGTTTCTACAGTGAAATGTGATACATATTAAAATCACCTCATTCATTAGCACTCACGCTGTGAACTTATTAAATGCTCTTAGTTAACATAAATCTTTTAAAAGAGTTCCTAGTTTATTGTCTAGTGCTGCGAACAGTTGCTTTCTGTTTACAAAATAAATGGCATCTTCCACAGAATAAAGAAAAAATGAGAGATGAATTTTTATTTCTTTCCAGCAAAGTCCATAAAAAAGCCCTTCGGTGCCTTACACATACAGCAGCGACACGGTATGCTCTGAGTAACTGCGTTCGCTAAAGGGCAGTCTTGTACAAACGCTGTTTAACATATAGTATCATGCCTTTGCACTTCTGCTTATTTACTTAGGCTGACATCAAAAGAATTTGAATCATATTTTGTAAAATCTCTTTAAATTCTTAACCGAGATTCCTCTGCAGTGCTGAGGTCTGTACCCAGCGCCAGGCTGTGATGCAAGTTGCTCAAGCAATAACAACACCGAAATAAGGAATGGAAGCGCATCACGGAAACCAAACCCTTGGTTTCTTTCTGAAGAAGAACCTCCAGGTGCGCCCGCCTTCGGCAGGGGCTCTCCTGGCCAGCTGCCACCATTGCCCAGCAGTCCCTCCCTGCCTGCTACTGGTTTTAAATACAGACGTACGCACCGATAAAGAGGGAGTTTGAAAACAAATTGCTTCAAATTTACACCGAACAAACTTTATTTGAAGAACTTTTCCGCGTGCCCCCACAGAAGGCTACCAGATGAAGGACCGCCCAGTCGGGCACGATGCTCTGTCCCAGCGGTCGCCTGTGAGCACGGCCACGTGAAATGGGAATTGGGAAATGAAGCACAGGACCCTACGGCTGGCAGCCCCGATCGGGCCAGAACACCTCCTGGCCTGGTTTCAAATTGACATTTAGAACTGCTCAGCCATAAGGAGGAACATGACGAATTCTTTCAGGGAGTAGTAAAATTGGAAAGCTAAATTGTTTCTGATCTTCAGGTGAAAAAAATTAAAACAGGCAGCAAAGGACAGTAGAGGAGCAAGAAAAGGGATGTCACGGGAGCATGGCGTCATCCAGGGAGGCAGCTGCACTCCAGAGCTTCACCTGGGCACCCCCGAAAGGTGTGTGCTGGAAGGGGACTCATCCATCGTGCAAACTGGCACCACGTAAGTCAGGAGAAAGGCAAAAAGCTGCAAACACTTGCACTGAGCTGGAAGACTTCTGCAGTTTCTTCTTATTATAAAAGACACGTTGTTTTTCTAAATATAGAAAAACATACTGCAGAAATTACGACAAAGCACTCTCGATTACTTGGGTATAAATAAGGGCAAATTATGTTCCACTTTTTATTGCAAATGCTATTTACTGCGTCATACCCTGCACTAATTTTCATAGTTTCACAATATGTTACTGTTACATCAAGTCAATAGGACTTTGGAAGTGTAAATGAGGAAAGATCTCAATCACAGTGACAAATTAAACAACCACAGGCAATTATTGTGAACTCAGAAAAAGCATATTTATACCACACATAAAATGGAGCTAGTCCATCTTTTATGATGGAAGTCAAAGAAAATTAGGGCAAAGAGATCCTTTGGAAGACAGGGGTAATAATTACTGATTACACTGTAGTTAGGCTGTTTACGTCTGAAGTATTAAGTACAATTCTGCAAGGTCTGAAGCCATGTTTTATAGCAGCTTTTGATTGATCTTACTACTGTAAAATATTGTGGTTTCTAAGTTACCAAACACTACATTTTCTTCTGTATTAACTTCCATTTATTTTTATTTGGAAAAGAAACATTTTTTTCAGCACTGTGGGCATTACATCAATTTCTTTCATAGTGATCCTACAGTAACCTCTACACTAATGGCATCTGAATTAAGAACAACAGAGCAAAAGATTTTTCACTCACAACCGCCCAGCAGACAAATAGATCAATAATCCAGAATTATTTGGCTCTTTCATAATTCCCCATATAAAAGAACTACTTTCTGCTTGATGTAAGAATTAAGATGACTAATCCTGGCTGTCGTAGAAAGCAGCTGTTTGCTAAACCCATCTTCTATGTACTGCAAATGAAAATGTCATCTGTAAAGGTCTGTGATTTTTTAGGACACTTCATCACAGTGATTAGGCATCTCCTGAAGCACGACGTTATCGACTCCTGGTCTGGAAGAGTTAATTCACTGCGCTGCAAACTGGTGTGAAATGGAGGAACTGCAGGGAAAGGAAGTTTTAGCTTTGATATGAAAAATGAGCAGAATGAAACCGAGACAAGACATCAAAAGGGAGCTTTTTATAGAAAACACACTAGAACGCTCAAATTCTGCTCCGGTCTCCCTATTCACTCTGGCCAGCAGAAATACTAACCGATGAGCCGTTTTCTGTGCTTCTCAGTCCCTTTGTACAACAGGGCAGCCTCCAGCTCAGCCACCCGCCTCTGCAGCATCAAAACTACGTAAAATATTACTGCTGACCCCATCACCCGCTTTCCTTCCAGTGAATCCTCCACACACGGCTTTATACAAAGGTATAGCTCTACCCCACAGACCCCGAATTAATCAGCAGAATGCTGTTTTGACTGGGGCAATGGATAATTAAAAGTGCTGCCACTTCTTCCTGTAGGTAAAGGGGTAAGCTTGGCCTCCAGAAATATTTTTCCAGCAGATCTGGATTTCCAGAGACTGAAAATCTTGTAGCCGGTCTCTCCATATGCACAGCCTTTAAACTGAACTGAAATAGATGGCAGAACTGAAAAATAAGACTGACACAGTTAATCACAATGATTTATGAGTGTTTAGGAATACGGGAAAATTTACTCTTTCCCATTTATTTAAAAATAAATATTTATTTATAATCTTCATTCTCATGCAGCGTAGAATATGTTGGGATCGTCTTGCAAATTACAGTCATTGGATTTTACCAATTATAGGGTCAAATTCTGGTATCCCTTGCATGCATGTATATGCAGTTTCAATTTCCTGGATGTGGTACAGATTTTAGATATTAAAACCCTATTTCATTAGTCATCCTAACACATCCAACCAATACAGAATTAATCACTGATTTTTCTGTGTCTTTTCCTATCTAGCTTTAAATGTTTAAAGCAATGATTTATGCTACCATGTAGACATCAGTAACTAAATGTTTGCCAATAATTAGACTGAATCTTGTATTTTTAAAATTCATCTGTTTTCTTCGGTTTTATTTAATGAGTGGCACTCTAGTTCCCTTCTTGATGCTGTAGGGCTTCCTTAGCATATATATTTCACTTGTGTATCAATCCTGAATATTTAAACCTGTTTTAGAAGAACACAGAAGCATCTGACAAATTTTTGGAATGGGATAACCAGGAAGCACCATAAACATGGTCAATATTCTCTTTTTTGCTGTCAATTTTAATCCCTGAAACTGTAAACAGATGATGTCAAACTCTGTGATCCAAACCTCAGGGAGGTTACTAACTCCACTCCACTCCTCAAGATACTGTTCATTAGGATAATCAGTAAGAGTTTCATCTGTTTGGTTTTATTTTACATCTTGCTGTTTAAATCATAACTTTTAATCTCCCTGTCAATTCTCTGTTCTTTTGTAAATCCCCTGGTTATTTTTCCACTACTGAGATGAAACTGAAATCAGTATTTCAGATGCGATCACAAAAGCCTTGTGAAAAGAAGGCAGTACACGTTGGCTCTTTATGACGTATCTCTGCTATTCAAAATTGCATTGGTCTCTTGCTGTATATACTTGCACGATGCTGCTTCTGGGTTTCATTCAGCATTTCTGTCAACCCTCTTTTTTAGAAAAAAACTTCCTTTTTTTCTAAATCATAGAATCATTAAGGTTGGAAAAAAAACTCTAAGATCATCAAGTCCAACCGTCAACCCAACACCACCATGCCCACTAAACCATGTCCTGAAGTGCCACGTCTACACGTTTTTTGAATGCCTCCAGTGATGGTGACTCCACCACCTCCCTGGGCAGCCTGTTCCAATGCTTGACCACTCTCTCAGTAAAAAAATTTTTCCTAATATCCAGTCTAAACCTCCCCTGGTGCAACTTGAGTCCATCTCATCTCGTCCTATTGCTTGTTACTTGGGAGAAGAGACCAACACCCTCGTCGCCACAACCCCCTTTCAGGTAGTTGTAGAGAGCGATAAGGTCTCCCCTCAGCCTCCTCTTCTCCAGACTGAACAACCCCAGTTCCCTCAGCCGCTCCTCATAAGACTTGTGCTCCAGACCCCTCATCAGCCTTGTTGCCCTTCTCAAGGAACGATGACCTATCAAGATACCAAATAGGACAGACAGTGGTCCATGTCCCCTAGCGTTCCTTCTAGCCCAAGACATTTGTCCTCATCCTTGGTTTAGGAGAGTGCTTGCAGTCTATCTAACCTTTACTAATCCACGTAAAACTGAATGACATACTGTCAAATGTTCCACTTAAGTCCCAGTTACGTTTTACTTGCCACTTCAGCTTCACTGACAAATCCTGTGTTTCTCTATTGGATAGTCATGTAACTGGATAGGTTTACTGAGTTTTTCAAGTTTGTTTTCTTCTTTCAAAATAATTACAAAACTAGCTATGCAAAGGACGCATAACTGGGAATATAAAATTGTATGCAAAACTATTTATCAATTAACAAATCAGTCTGAACTACAGGAAGTCGACAGAAAGACACTAGGAAGATAGTCAGACTTCAAGAAGCAGCAAAAGAACATTTCAGCTACAAAAAAAACCTTAGACAGGAGCATAATTTGGGATACCAGACATCTACCATGAAGAGAAAACACCAAAGACTGTGTTAATACAATAGAAAGAAAGCAATTAAAAAATTACTAAAACTCTTAAAATAAAAAAGCTTCGGGAACATCAGAATCTGGAGTCTGGCCTTCACCCTACAAAGTCTTTTTTTAAATCACTTAATTGAGACAGCATAAAAAACTTACTCTGTTTTAATTAAATAAGACATAGGCATTTGGAACGCTTATTAGTTTATGTTTGGCTGAAAAGAACAGATTTTGAAACCTATGAAAGAAAATTAAGGCTATAAGGCTCGTATATTTCCATGATTACTTTGACTTATGGGAATATCTGGGGAATAAGCCCAGCTTTTTTCCCCTCAGGTCACCACACTAGGAAGCTACTTACCTTTTGCACAGTTCATTAACGGTATTTTTCTTATTTGGTACTTCTTGATTTCACAAAAATGGATGTGACGCAAAAAATAACAAGACACAGAAACATAAATGTGAGACTATTTTATGAGATGTAGGAGCAAAAGAACAAGAAGAAATAATTTTATAGAGGATCCTATAAATGTTTAATATATTTGCAGGCTTGACAACAAACAAAAAATGGGTAAAATGTTAAAAGAACCTACCTCATTGACTAAGTAATAGTAAAAATGCTTGGGGTTTTTAATTTACTTTCATGCACAGTATTTTATGATGTACTAATACGTTAGGCCTGTTCATGATCCTCAACCCTGCTTGAAAGCTGCTGTGCTGCAATGCTTATTTAAACAGCCATTCAGTCAGACAACAACTACTTTGAGGTCATTCTAGCTTTCTCCCTCCTTCCATCCATCTTCCATCCATTTCAAAAAATCATCCTGCTCAACCTTGTTTGCTGTAAACGTGGTTTTCTTTAGCCTTTTCCAGCTGCATTTATATTGGAAAAATGTAATAATGTGCCTTTACATCTCCTCCACATGACTCGGCCTGTTTGTTTTGGTTTTCACGAAATAAAATACCCTAGCAGTAGTGCATTTTGTGTTCTCAGCTCTTATCGTACTGAATTTAGGTATCTTGCGGAGGTTGATTCACAGCTTGGAAGCTGTCCTCTGCAAACAACAGCTGACACCGTTTGCCCCAGCAATTATCACAAGGTGAATCTTTTTTTTTCTTCTTCTTTCCTGCGGTACTCTTCGGGCGGATCAGCACGCTGATCCGGCTTTCTGCACAGCCACATGGCCGCTAGGCCCGCGTGAAAGGTGCAGCCAGAAATGTGGCCGTCGGTGGGAGCAAGAAGATGACCTCCCCTTTCGGCGGCAGCACGGTTTGACCAGCTTCAGCAGGCAGCAGTATTCTTCCCCTCTGCCCTGGCTGAAAATTGCTGATCTCACTGAAGCTGGTGGAAAATGTTTCACTGATTCCAGTACAACCAGAATTTGTCTCTGATCGAAACACAATTAGTATGGGGGAAAAAATTTTCCGAGTAGCTTAGAGATAAATGCACGAAACACCACGTCAGTTTGGACGTATCACTGGCGCAAAGATAGGTCACGAATAAAATCTTTAACTTCTCAGTACACCTATTTGGAAAAAACAACAGTACCAAGTGAATTTGGAAAGTTCCACCTG
>NW_010562758.1:8725-14320 GCF_000687285.1 Phaethon lepturus
CAATGCAAGCACGAGTTACCATTTAACTTGCATTGTGAGGGAACAGGATACTTCCAAATAACTGGTGTTTGTACATTGCATTACATGTCATCCTGTCACAAATGTGCAGTCTTGAAATATTTTTGTTTACAAGCTGCCGCATGGAGAAGCCAACTGGCATGTTGGTTAGATACTAATTTCTGACATGTGCTTTCTATACAGAAAAATCTGATTTATGAAATGCGAGCTAGAAACTTGCCGTGTTTTTCCAAAATACAAAAATAACTGACTGCACATAATTCTTTACTACATCCACAATGTATTTCAAAAAGCTTAAACTGCTCATTTTAAAAATTGGCTACGATTTTGCAAAAAAAGTATAATTTTTTAGTTGAAATGGGATCAAACTTTTTATAATGTATACCAAACATCTTAACATGCTGGATGCTTTATTGACAAAAAAGGGCTGATAACCTAAGTTTGATGCAATAAGATTGTGAGCTAAATACAGCAGTGAGGAGACAGAGAGGAAGGCTAAAGGATACAGCCCTTCAGTCTGGTAACTCGGATACCACATGCACATCTTGTCAACTTGGATGAAGTACTTTAAAACATTTTAAGTATGGGCTAATACAGTGGCTAAATTTGTGTGACTTGTCCTCAGTTGACCTTGGTGGAGCTACGCTGATTTACATTAGAAATTAGAGATTTTTTTTAAAAAAAAGACAAAGCTACTGCTATTCCATATGGAATAACTGTAAAACCTTTAAGTAGGATATTTTTTCAAGTTTAAGGTTTCCATGAAAAATAGCAAAACTTTTTTTTTTTTCCTCCTTGGTTTGGCTTTTCTTCTACCATTTCCTCGCCTCCTTTCACGCTCGGCCTTCGCTTTCCTCCTCTTCTGTTTTGCCTCAAAAAAAGGAGGAGAAATACAGAAGAACAAATAAGGAGGATAAATAAAGATGAATATGGCAACAGTTTTTCATTTCTTAGTTTCACTGAAGATAAATGAAAATAATAAAACAAGTAAATTCCACAATAATATGTTAGGTTATTTTTCCACTAAAAATGACAAGAGAATAAAAGGCTGATGTAGATGGGGTAAGGTGTAACCATCTAAGATCATGTCTTACACATTTTATGTTGTAATTTCTAACAAGTGACTCAGAACACATGAAGATCAGAGTGAATTTCATCAACTGAATCTAATGGCCTAACCTATCTGAAAAGGAAAACATCTCCTGCAACAGGAAAGGCACTGAAAAAAAGACTCTAGAATAAGCAGCTTAATGGAGCACTGCTAGTGGCATTAACCACCAAGGGAAACGTAAGTTCCAATGAAACTTGGTTGACTAATTGGACAGGGGCAGAGTTAAGAAGAATTTGAATGCTGAGATTGCCTATGTTACAAACACCTTTAAGTGCTGGACAATCTTTAAAGTTTCCAATCTTCCTACAGGACCTGGTCTGGCATATTCCTGCAAAATCATGGTTTTTACTGTCATCATTGCCAACAATAGCAATAACTAGGGTAAGAAATTTACTACTTGTTAATTACATGATAAAATGCATGAAAAACCCCTTAATTTTCTTTCCAAGAAGCCACAATTATTACTTAAATTTTATGTGCAAATCAGTGTGGGACACAAATGATGCCTGATTAAAAGCAGACACACTATGTAGCCTCAGACTGGTACCATCTAACAGCAATATGCAAGCTGACAAAACCTGGGCTTTAGTCCTCTGAGCACTTTGGAAATGATTACTACTGTCATTAGACATAATGCTCAGACATTCCTCTACAGAAACAAGACTACTTTTTAACAGAGAAAGAAAAATTGGAAGATGTAAAACCAGCAGCTGTGAAAGCCCTGAGCAGTCGTTGCATCATGCCAGGAAACACCTCTGCCCAAAGACAGCGCCGTTTTTCCAGGCATAGCACAACAGTGCTAAGAACTTCCCGAGCTTTTAAAAATTGTCCCAAGTAAAGCTTTTGGTGTGTGACCTCATCTGCAAGGAGTACGATCCTGAGTACTCCTTCCCTTTTCTCGAGGCGTTACATCCTTCAGCGTGAGGCTTCCTGAACGCATGTGAACATGCTGCTGTTTGCAGGTATGAACTCTTCGATGATGACTTCTGGCAAGTAGTTCTTTTCCTGTGTTTTTGTCACAAGGGAATAACCCATGCTCTGCAGCCAACTCCTTCCCCTGCAAAAATGCTAAGTAACTTTTCTAGCATCCAGCAGGGTATTTCACTGCAGTAAATATATTATTTTCCCAATAAATTTATCTGGAAGTTGTAATTTCTCTCCCTGAATGATATAACTGTTACTGACAGATTATCTGACAGCCTAGATGTCAAAATATTTTTCTTCAGTGTGTACTTGCAAATGTTAGAACTGACTGTCAGGATTTTGAGCTTGGATGAAGTTCGCTTGGATGAAGTTTGCTTGATTTCAGAAGATGAACTAATTTTCAAATATTTCATTCAGTTGCTTCATTATTGAAGAATAAATTGAAATAAAGCAGGGCCAAAACCCACACAAAAACCACATAGGCATTATCTGCCTTTTTCTAGACCAAAACACTTTTCATTAAAAAGATTACCTACAGATAGGACTTATGAACAGTGGATAGTAGACAGGTCAAGTGGCAATGAAGCATCTGTTCTAGAGAGATTATACAATTTCTTCCTCTGCTTAGAAAAACAGCAGGAGGATGAGACCTGTTTGCATCAATTTTACAGCGTGACAAGGAGGAAGCCCAGAAAAAGGCACTTGTGGAGCACACACATTTCCCCCCAAAAGAATGATAAGTTTGAGTTAGAAATCCAAAGGCTGAGCAGAGAACGAAAGCTGTGCGATGATTTCCATTTGAAGGCTGTGGAGGAAGGCCAAGAAGGGACAAAAGAACAAGCGCCAGCTGAGAGGATGAGAATAGGTTCAGCTGAAAAGTTATTTTTTAAATATTGATATCTACATGTAAAAATAAATAATGATACCTTTAGGCATCATTCTGGGATGCAGGCTAGTCAATTACCTCTGTTCTTCATTTCTTGTACATATGGGAAAGAAAGGCTTCCCCAACAAGCAGCTGGAGTACTATTCTATCCAGACTTTGTTTAACTGTAAAAAGAGTTGCTGTTGTTTTGTTTAAGGATTGTGCCCCAGACTATCAGGTCACGATCACATGGAAAATCGTATGAAAGCAAAAGATGGTGTTGACAGAAAGACTTTGAGAAACTTCTCATATGGTGCCAGCCCTTCTTCTCCCCACATTAACTGTTACAGATAATTTCTATCTTTTCCTCATGAATTTGAGACGATGCTACGCCAGCAGTACCCAAACTTGCTGCTATGGCAAAACTCGTGGCTCAGCTCTGCACTGTGACGGCTTCCCCGATAGATTCAGAAGTTTGTCTGCACATGTGCAACAGATCTGACTGGATCAAAATTTTGAACCTCTGCTGTGTAGAACACTGAGGAAAATGAGGAAAAGCAACCATCGGAGCAGATCGCTATTGCAAGAACTATTCATGCAGGCTGTGATTATTCCCCGACGGCACCTCAGAAGACGGGGTGGCTGGGAGTAGGCCAAAGGAATTGTTCTGGTAGGTCTCAGTCTCCTCCCGAGGAGAGGGTAATAGATTTTCCTGAAAAGAAGTCATGAAGAAATATAACAGGAAGCCTTTAACGATCTGCTTAAGAGATAAGACAAAACATTGCTGGGTATCTCTTTACAACTAAATATCTTTTATAATTGTTGGACTCTGTCCTAATTAGCTTTGATATATCAGAGGACTGCTTTGTGAGCTGTTTGGTTAAAACATGTTGTTCTGTTCTACTTCCTTTCAGATGTTCTACGGATAACATCATTAGCTTTACCTTTTTGTTCATTCACTATACTATTTCTGTGCTAGCAGAACATACACATACGCTCTTAATTTGATTCAATCTCTGAACAAACCGTCCAACTTTAAAAATGAGATTTCTCTCATACTATTTTAGCACTTGTGCATCCACTGATTGCCTGGAAGTTGTGTCTGGTTCATTGAAGCATGGGTGTATTTGAATCTGCGTACCTCTTTTTTTAACACTTTTCAAGTGTCCAGGATTTTACTGTAAGTTCTCAAACTAATTCTATTAATTAACAAACAAATTAATTAATTAACTACATCTATTCTAATCTTTTCAGATTCCATATCTTTACTAGGAAGTCCAAAATACTGATCCTATTTTCATCTTGAACGTTTTGGTTCTCTGCAATTAATATCAAGATCCAAAATGCTCCATCTCATACCTTTCACAGCAAGAAGTTATTTATAGCACCCGACAGTTTAGATGAGGCAAAACTTTGCTGCAGTTGGAGGAAGCAGTTACACCACATACTGAGGACAGAAGTGAGAAGCAGTTATACTTCTTGAAGTAATTAAAACAAAAACCTATGATACAAATCATAGCTGACATAGCAAGCCAGACGATGAATGCAAATGAATTTTGCCAGGGCCTGAACGCTAGAGCCTACTGACATTGCCCGACGTAAGGAGCTGGGGGTTCTTCAGAGTAAGCGTGCGTACCTTTGAGCAGAAGAGGATGTTGCAAAGTTGAAAACAGCCAGAAAAGCGATGGAGCACTTTTCCAGAAAACACTTGGAACTTTGACCAGAAACTCTTCTTAGTTTCCTTCTGTATTTCAAAATGACTCAGTTCTTTCTGCAAAGGAATATGCCTCTGCGTACTCCTGGTAAAGAAATATGCTTTGTTTGTGAAGAAACAGCATGCTTGATAAATTTAATTTACTAAAGAAACCTATCTGCAAGACCACATAACTGTTTACGTCAAGAGAAGTAACAATGTTTAAGAAAAATAATCAGAAATTTCCATAAAGCAGAACTTCGTTTCTCCCTCAAATAAAAAGTTAACCAATTTCCACACATTGCAACAAATAAGCCTGTACACTTTCATTTCCTCAATATATGCCTGGTTTCATTAAATTTTACTGAGCTAAATTGTATATATTTCTCATCAATATAAATTTGGCCAATCTGCAAAATCTGAAATACTCTCCCTGATGTAATTTTACTACTTACACTGAAGTCATTAGCTGGTATTATTCTTCCATTTTAAATACCCATAGGCATGATTCTAATTTCGCATACAACAGTTAAGCTTCTAATACAAACAATTACATGTTCATGGTGAAAAACTTTCTGAATGTTAATGTAGAGCAGGAATCATAACCCACGTATTACGGCTGCAAAGCAAGCCGATAGTAGTTAAGAGTTTAATTTTTAATCTTTACCCCTTATGGCGTTTACTGCTTATTTATCGTTATTTTAAACACTTTCCTGAACTGACATCTGAGCTATGATTCCTGCACTTCTGAATAAGCGTAATGGAAACATTTCAAAGCTGGGCTTAAAGAGGGAGTGATTAGTTGAACAAGATAATTTTTATACTTCTGAACTTAAGAATTAATATATGTTACAAGACACAAGTTCTTTCCTAAAAGTCTCTGTAAATAATTGGTAAAACATACTACATGGAAAAAGAATAGAAGTGTATGAACAGTAATCAGACGAGAAAATCCTCTAAGAGTTTCTTTAGAATGAAAGAGTG
>NW_010562758.1:14351-20116 GCF_000687285.1 Phaethon lepturus
ATATAATTTACCAATTGTATAATTCAGCCTTCCCAACTGTGTAGAATCGTGCTCCTTTTTGACCATGTTCCATTAGGAAAGAGATGTGTACTCTTATCTTGAAAAAGAGTTATTCCTCCTTGTGTGTGGATCAGGGTTTTGCTTGCCTGCAAGAACTGCTGCATCAGTACAGCGACAGTACAAAAATAAAGCTCGCGATAAAGGCCAACAGCAATTTGTCCAACTCTCCCAACTTAAAATCTGACTAACTGGCAACCAAATTAACAATTACTTAGAGGTAGTAAGGAGTTAGTAGCAGGTCATTTCTATGGCTCATAAGCTTTTAGAGGTTCCAAGGTTTTGTAATTTTTAACTTGGTTTTCGTTCCTGTGATAGCAATCTCCAGTTAACCTCACAAGATGCAATCTTCTTACTGTGTTGTGCATCAGTCAACCAGCTCCTGAGGCACTGTTTTGAACAGGTTGGACTTCCTTACAAAAGAATCTCCGGATTCTTCATAGCAGCAGTCAGCAATGATATAAGATTTATTAAGAAGACAAGTTTTAATCTAATTCAGTATGCTACCCAATAATATAATCACTCTATCTGGCATTTAATTCGTATTAAAATGATGTTATTCTTAAATATTTTTCAGTGGGCTACACAATACCACATGTGAATAATTACCATAAAAGTTGTCTGGAAGTGGCTTTCACCTCCCTCTGGAAGTTGGGTTTTTGCTGTTGCTGTTTTGGGTTTTTCTGGGGGGGCGGGGAGCAGGGCTGGTTCGTTTATTTGTTTTTTTAAACTCAGGTTACTTCAGTGACTTTGCCTCAGTTTCCCGTATGGCGCTGTAAACAGTTAAATCGGTATCGCTGAGGGATGGCTGGGGCAAACTGCAGCACAGGTTTGGCAACGGCGACTGGGAAGGGACCATCAGAGGCAGGGGTTGCCGTTACCAAACAAACGTCAGGTGGCCACATTCTGAGGCACCTTCACGTTGGTTAGACAGCTGCGTAATTTTTGACAAAGTGCTGTCATAGTCATTGGTTTGACCAAGACTGGGGGAAACGAATGAATGAAAACCAAACCATCTGATCATTTCTGCCTTTTGCCAGACATTTTGTAATTTTAACAGAACATTAATGTCTTACACGACTAGTGGAAAATATGACAGCAACAGAATCATTAAGGTTGGAAAAGACCTTTAAGATCATCAAGTCCAAGAGTTGGAGTAAGTGACCAGTCAAGAATTCAGCCACAGAAAAGGCCTCTATACAACCAGTGGCCAAATCCGCCTCGTGCACTTGGCTCTCTCCTCACCTGCTTGTTCGTGACTCTCCAGCTGCTGCCGGGATCTCCACTGCTTGTACGCTGCCAAACCGGCCCCCACACAGCGGTATTCAAAACCAAACCCCTGCAACTGGGAGACAGAAATGGTCAATCAAAGCAAAACCAATCACTTACTAAAAAAAGAACCAGGGACTTGATCAGCAGCGATAGTATTTACATTTTATGGCAAAATGGTTGTCCTTCTTTTTGTTCCGGGAACAACTGTAACCTGAGCAGGACCAATGTAAATTCCTTAAGATTATGCCCCAGTCATTTTTATATAGACTATCCTTGAGAAGATGAAATGTATCCACATACTGTCTCTAAAATAGTGCCAGCTGCACTGGTATTTCTGTGGTATCTAGACATCTATCGAGACTGTAGTAAAGTGGTAAACTTGGCTGCTTACATGTAAGCATGTGAATTCAACAGCGGATGTGGTTTGTTGTTTTTTCTTTTTTAGTTGAGAGGGAGGAATATTAGAGGTACTTTCTTCTCATTGATCCTAAGACGACATTGGACAAACATTGATTTTGTTGTATGAAGAGTTAAATCCACAATTTATACTAAAATTTTGTGTATCTACTACCGATAGAAAAAGTACTGATTTAAACGTATCAAGGCTTTGGGAAATACTGCCCATTTTTAGTGAGGCTGCCCCTTGCTGCCCCTTTCCCAAGAGGCTACTCTCCCATTGAGACCAACGGCAATTTCCTTCCTCTCACTTGGCCTTCAGTTTGGGACTACATATCCATGGAAAGAAACACTATGCTTTAACTTTCCTCACAAGAGTAAACCACCACAGGACTCATTTACAGCCCAAATAACAAAACAAAACAAAAAAACACCAGAGAGGAACTGCTCACACACCGACTTTAGTAGCACTGAGCGTATTTACGCAAACAAATCCACAACTGCAAACGTTCAAACAGAGACCAAATCATACCTTGAGAAATTTTAAGATGGGAAATTCTCCGAACCATTCCTAAACTAGCAATTTCCTGTTTCACAGGTTCTCAAGTGAAATGCAGCTGATGGGTGGGGGAAGCAAGAGAAAACGTATTCTTAAGGTTTGGTTTGATGAACATCAAGCTTATGGTAGAAACGACTTGTCTTCCTCACGCCCTCCTGATATTCTCAGCTCTTTTAGAGGCCTGATCCAACTCTGACTGACATGCAGAAGACAGTGGAGTGCGAACCACTAGAGTGCTTCTAAGCGGAATCCACCTCTTGACAGTAGCAATTTTATGGAAAAAAAAAAAAAATTCAAACTTCAGTTTGGTGTTTTAGTATAGGACTTGTTTTATCTTCCAGTCACACATGACGAACAAGTTTGCATGCTTTGGGTACAATCCGGCTCTTTATTCATTGATACATGAAATTGATGGGATGCCACCTTATTTTGATAAAATTCTAAAACGTAAGAGAATAAATAAAGAGTTGCATTCCCTACAGTCTTCAAATTTAAGCATCATGTTTTATTTTATTTGAAATGCCCCGACTCACCACTTGCTCTAAGGGAATCCTGAAATGTTTAGACAAGGACAGAGAATTGTCATTGTGTCTAAATAAGCGTATGATGGAGCTTCTTGAGCCACTGCCTTAACGCCAGACAAGACATACCCAGCGTCACAGGGCCCCTTCTGCTTTTTGTACCTTTAAGACTTTTGCCTCTACATGATTACAAGATTTAATACATACTATCACTTGTGCAAATTACCGGATTTTAAAAGTCGCTGCATAGGCAGATGTAGTAGGAATATCATTTTAGATATCCACAAGAATGTTAACAAAAAGCAACGTGTGACAGTTGAGGCTTTTAAAATACATAGTTCTCAGATACTTCCTTGAAAAGATTTGTCTATAAAGCACTAAATTAAATCCAGTAAGAGCATGGGACATCCTCTGCTCCAGGAGAAAAACAAAAATATCAGATAATAATGTATCTATCTTGCATAATATTGCATTCTGTTCCAGGATTTACAAAAGTAAACAAGACAGCCATTCATCTAGTTAGCTGAGCATCATGAACAGCTCCTTTCAAACGTTTACACAAAAAAAAAAAACCCTTAACTTTGCTTCAGAGCTGTTTTAGAAATGTTATTTACTTGTTTTTACTTACAAGCCAGAAAACCAGCAGGCTACAAAGGTATTAGCCTTGGCATCTTATAGTAAGTCAACACATATATAAATGCCTAGTCCCAGAAACACAAAGCTGCTTTTTTCTTGCACCCTCCCCGACAGCATTTGCCAAATTCTGTAAAGCTATAGATGAGCTGCAATTGTCAATCTGATGCAGACAAGTTAATATTAAGACGTAATTTTTACTATGAGTTTCTCAATAGTTGTATTAAATTCCTATATAGTCACGAAGGCAAAAACTCTCACATTCTTTGCACTGCTTCTGAAGAGCAGAGATGCTTGTTCATGATCACCTTCTGTCACACGGGTGACTTCTTTGGGCGGTGGTATGTCATAAGCTGCTACATCCAGCTCCTCGTGGGAGGGCGGACACTTACCTACTTACCTTCTGAAACGATTCATGCCCACACTTGGAATACACAGCAATGGGCCCAGCCAAAACTGCCAGGGGCAGGAGCTGGGGGAAGGAACTGGCGAAATTAAAAAAAAAGATTAAAAAAGCTACTATCAGAAGCACTGTAAAGGAAACACTTCCTAGACAAGTTTAATTTTTCATATTCTTTATTTCTCCAACTCTGCAGAAATTGTCAGTTCGTATAATATCAGAGATGTATTGAGTGCAAAAATATGATATAGTGGTAGCTCTTCTAACAGTCGCTTCTTCTACTGGTAGAACTCAAGCAAACAGGTACGCGTGTTCATGCTAGCACGCAGAGAACTTGTCTCTCTTACACAGAAAGTCTACAGAATATACCCCCCCCCCGCCCCCGCCCCCAATTTCCAAATTTAATGAAACAGCTCAAAATACAGTTACGGATATGTATAAAAATTCGTGGCTTTCCATGTTTAGATTGAATTGTTGACATGTTGTTTATTATTTTTAAATAAGTAACGATTCCTTTGAAGTTTCTATTGCTCAAGGGAAATTTTATGATTTCTGCTGATATGCTGCACAGAGATGGATATTGCTGCTTAACTGATAGCTGCATGTACTTCTTATGACTATGAATTACCACCTAAATTCCAGATGAATTCAAGCATTAAGCCTTTCAGATACAATCCAGGTTTTAAAATCAAGCTGACCGACGGGAGGAGAGGGCACAAGACAAAAATGGCTATATGATTCAAGCAAGAGAGAACAATACTAAGTGAGGTCTATAACAAAAGCATTTAGTAATTACTAGTTTTCTAACACTTTCATAAAGTATTATAATAATTATGATAATAAATTATCATGAAAAATAGTTTATGATAATAATGCGTTTCCCAGATTAGCTCACCTTTACTCCCCTCACCATTCAAAAATAGTAAGGTATTTCTGAGATCAAAGAGCAATTTATTCATCAACATAGTGACAAAGAGCATCACAAAGACATTTTTTCAAACATTTTCTAGGTTTGTTAATTACTTCTACACATGCATTGTTTTTTCTTACAGCTAGCAAAAAGCGTTCAACTTTTTTTTTGCATTTTGGAGGAAAACACCCAATCCCCTGTTTTTTACATCAGTTTCCCCTACTTTCTTGACCACCATCCACCATCAAAATGTAACATGGATCATTGCACAACACCCGTCAGAACTTTAATGAGGGTAGTACAGGGAACATGCAAATTGCAGATCATTTTATTATGAACTCCTGGACAATAAGGGAGCTACTGCTAGGATACAAAAATGAAGTTTTGTTCCCAATTTCAAGAACAATGTAATTTAGTAATTTAAGCTTTCTGCTTTTACCTTGGAGTAAATGAAGAACAGAACAGTAAGAAAAAAGATGCAGAAAAAAACCCTGTTAATGAATATGGAAGGTTAAACAAAGGGGTTACTTTTTCCCTGACTAACCTATTGTTAGGTTGTATTTTTTTATGTTGCTTTTCCTTATGTACCCAATAGTCACATATTTCAGGCAGCTTGACTAAAATCTGGCAAGGCGGCAATAATGCAAGTATTAGAATTTATATTTTGTAATACACAAAATGGCATCCTGTGAGTTCCTTTGGTTTGCTTGCTTTTTTCTCTCCTGTTTTTTCAGTCCATATACCTTGTCACACAAATCCAAGCTTGTTGTCTTGTCATGTTTCTCCTGGGCTACTGCAAAAGGATTTGCTTTAGAGTTAGAGCTATTAAAAGCATAATGTTGACTCCATATCTGGCCAACTGTTTTTTTTTTTTAAAAAACAGTAGCCTCAGTAGAGATCACATGTGCATCCTGAGCTGCTTCATACTCTTGTATGACAGTGTAGGAGGTGACTGTTACACTCACTTCCCTAGCCAGCTCATAGCTTGCAGCTGCAAAGAACTTCAAAAAGCAGGAA
>NW_010562758.1:20147-24145 GCF_000687285.1 Phaethon lepturus
TATGCCTAACTTCAAGCACCATAGCTTTTCCAGGGGCTGAAATAATGAATCTTGCTGTAGGTGACTAGCAAGTATGTCATGGACTACAGAAGAACATGAGATTTCAATTGTATCCAGCAGGGATTGCTATATTGCTCATCAAATTTGCTACCTGACTTGGAAGTCACACCAAATATGTTAATAATAATCAATAGGTTCTGTTAATTGCTATTCTTGTAAATACACATGTATCTGAGAATGGATCTGATGAGGAGGTCAGATAGCAAGAGAATAGTAGTCATTCATGGAAACACACTGTGACCCAGAAAATCTTCATGGAGCAAGTCTCCCTTTTTGATACACTTGATATGACCAGAGAAGTGTGGCACCAAACCTCTGCCCTTCTGGAGAGCAAGAGCTATAGAGAGACAGAAAATAAAGCCAGATTTGTCCAGCAAAGAATGTGGTTTTAAGAAAGCAAGCTGGTGGTAGCTGCCTTGTCCAGGAAGAATTCCATGTCAAAAGAAAACAGGCAGAGTGGGTCCTCCATCAGCTTGTCCATACTGAAAGATGTATAACGGAGTTCAGTCTGCAGATTACAGATGACATACTAAAGTAACTGCCTTTAGAAAAAAATATTTTTTTATATGACACTATACAAAACATTTGGAGAGTTCAAGAAAAAGCTCTCTTCATTTTTTAAGCCCAAAAGCAAGTACAAAGAAGGCGTGTGGGCAGCTCCTCATCATGACCTGTGATAAGATCTGGCATGGCTAAAATGAACAAGTGTGGTATTCTCCCACCAGGTAACCCTCTTGAGTTTAAATCTACGGTTGTCTTTTTTAAGGAAATGTACATATTAAAACTTTTTAATATTCCTTAGTCCATTTGCTCCCCCATATTTTACATATAAGCAGCCCAAAACATTTTATAGTTTGAAGATCAAGTATTTTTTTAAGGTATAATTCTCTCCAGAAAAACCTACTGACGTTGCAGGGGCCCCAATCTCTAACAAATGGCTACTTCGTCTTGGCCCAGATCATGACATCGGAAAAAGATCAGGCCTCACGTGTTTGTCATTCAGGAGACTTGCAGCAATAAGCTTCACACTTTGCAAGGAGCAGCAGCATTCCTGACACTAGACAGTGTTTATTGTAGCAAACAAGTTTCCAGTCAGGACGTCCTATCAACAGATTTACAGTGAATTTGTGGTGAACATTCATGACAGACTACCATACTCTTGCTAATTAAAAAAAATGGTAGGATCACCACCATCTCTAGAAAGGTCCTCCCTTAATTGACAGTGACAAGCTAAGCACTTGATTGCTGGAGTTGATGGCAATGAAAAGTAATATTGATGTGAGAGTAAAAAGGAAAAGTTGATCTGGAGCAGGCCACCCTTCCCCTGTTCTGTGCTACATGAAGTTATTTTCCAAGATTGAGTTCCTATATATGTGCTCAGGCTTGCCCTATTTGCCAATGAACCTGGATGCTTGAGATACCAAAACTACCTTTGACATCAAGTGAGATGATGGCTTCAATCCCAGTGTTGAAGCTGAATCCTTCTTCCATATCAACTTTTTCACAGTAATTTCAGGAGTTGCTTTTCAGTTTAACAAAATGTCAGGTGACATGTATTTATTTATAATGAGAACTCTAGAATTAACTTTTGGCACTTCAAACATTCCTTTTCAAGAAGTGGTACACTAACTTCGCATCTCAATTTCAAGCTGCAGAGAATGACCAGCATGCCAAACACCTACTTGGAACACAGTTCTCTCTGGCATAAACCACTCTGCAACAGTACACATACTAACAGCGTTTGGTCTCTTCACAGGTTGGGGAATTCTTGCAGCATGGCAAGGCAACACTTGACACAGTGCACGGGAATACACAAAGAAACTCTGCATGGAAAATTAATAGGGGTGAAAACATACAGGAGAGGGGGATCCAAGGAATACTGTTCAGTCCAAGAGTTTTATCAGTCTACAACTTTCACACACAAAGTAGCAAAGTGGTTCTAGAGACCTACAGGTGACCAGAATTTAAACAAAACTAAATCCTAACGAGTTAACTAATACTTGATGGATATGGAACAACACTGCAGTTTTCTTCTTTCTTAAAAATTTAAGGACTTCCGAGGTCAGCTTCCAGGGCATATCTCAGAGTGGGAGGCCAGCATCACACTTGTCTGAAACAGTCTCTCTACTTTTATACAGGTGATAGTGTATCAAATGTTAGCTCCCAAAATTGTTTCCTGTCTGCAAGGGCAGGGAGCATTAGTTTCAGCATCCACTTGCAAGCTTTTCTTTTCTCACTATTATTAAAGAGGCCGAGCTTGGGATACACCTTGAAGAGTTGAAACAATACAGATACCTTTATGGCACCTCTTAAGTCATCCGAACAGTAGTTCAAATACCAAAAAAAAGGCAGCTGGAAATTCAATTCAAGCAATACAGGCAGGATGCAGGGGGGTAAGAGTGGTGTTGACAGTACTAGCAAAGTAACTCAGTATTGCGACTTCAGGTGCATGTAAGTTTCTTGTTAATACTTTCAGCTGAACTAAGACTCACTTACACTTCTATGAAGCCTCCTGAATTGCTTTGTAATTTGGAAGATCCTTGTACCAAGAAATAGTTTCGTCTACTATCCTTTCTGTTGATTTATACGTGGGATACTGCAAAGTAGAAACATAAAACCTCCCAATCTGTGCTGAAATACCTTATTTTGGGCACCCTACCAATCAGCAGAGTCCTTGGTGCAGAGTTAGGCACCTGAGGAAGCACTGCTGAGATAATGTATGACTGAGAAACCATGTAAAATATAGGTGAAGACAGATGTTTGACCATAGCTGTGTTTTCACTATTAATAGACTATGGCCCATTCCCAGAAGTTTTTATCTGGACTCCAAATGCAAAAGTACTTTAAACACAAATGCTTGTCTCATACCAATACTCTGACCAACTGGCTGATGGCTATTTTATATAGATGTGCAACCTTAGTAAACTCAGGTCCTTTTTTGTTCTAACTGTATTTGCATCAGAAAGCATGGCTACATGACAAGATTCTGCTGCTGAGAGGAGCAAGGACACACTAATCTGAGTAATCTTTCGCATTATTCTAGACTGTCTTGACCAAATCACCGGTCAGTATGCTGGGAAGTGGTGCAGGCCTCACAGACTTCTGCCAGTGTCTCTGCACTGTGCTATAGACGCCATCAGGACCAGAAAACATTTGAGGATCGATTTGGGAAAAACACCACTGACATGTAGCTGTTAGCTCCAACACCTACAGCGGCAGACACATGCTTCAATATCATGAGCACATGAGTTGAGGGATTTAAAAGAGGGGATAGAACCAGAAAGCAGCAGCACTGTGACTGAACATCCCTTGCACAGTCTGGCCTTTAACCTTATCCATCTAATTCCCAACAGCAGTCAACAGCTTCACTTATGCTCTAGAGTACCTGGCAGTCATAAAACAGGGCCCTCTCCAAGGAAAGGAAACTCAACCGGCAGAGAAAAAAGTCTGCCCAGTCATGGGGCTTCAGCTAGACATTGGAGAAGTGATAAAGTGCCATTACGGAAGACTGTTGCCAATCCATTTTCAGCAAAATGGGTGCAGTACGAGCAGCGAGCTCTGCCACCACATATGTGCAGAAGCATCACAGCAGAGGCAAGATGTAATGATTTTCAAAAATCTTGCCGAGAAGACTCTTGAGCTTCCTGGCTGTATGGGCCAACTAACAGGACTGTAGAAAGAAAACAGCACCCTCGAATTCCTGGGTAAGCTGGGAATGGTTGAGGAACCGAGGATGCCCAGGTAGCATTTAAAGCACGAGGAAAACTGGGGGTAGGCCTGGCAAAAGAGGGGAAGGAAGCAGAGCCCCTTTCCCCACAGTGGCCGAAGCCATTCGGAGAGTTACCCGCGCCCGAAACGCTGTCTGCAGCCCGGCTTCGCCCCTTCGCGCCTCCCTACAAACCAGCCCCCGCCCCGGCGGCCTCCCCGCCCTCACGCCT